>NW_027185340.1:17497366-17729866 GCF_022577435.1 Embiotoca jacksoni | reverse complement strand
TATGTTTTTCTTTCCTATCATTATTTTTTAGAAACTATTCTGTTACTGCCTAGATACCCTAACGATTTCCAGCGAATATTGAATATGATCAAGGTCAAAAGCTGAAATTGTAACGCTCAGAGCTGAAGAGATTTTTAAAAAGTAGGTCACTTTGTGTTTGCTTGAAACCTTATACAGCCAGCACGCCACCCAAAACCCTTATCACCATGGAAAATGGTGCCTGATCTCACTTGCAGTCACAGTCAGTGCTTAAAGTAATGATATTGCTCACGGCCAAAATTTGATAAATAGAAAATTGCCAAATTAATTGCACCTGCTTAAAACAATGCTCAAGCAGAACTCGCCTATTTATGCAAAAACTTCAAACTCCGGGCGAAGCTCACTGCGTTCCCCTAATTGCGTCATTATAAGCCGCTCCCTGCCGCTGTAATGATTTTGACGTCGGTAATAAATACTTTTTCTCGTGACGTCGCGAGGAAAAAAGAAAACGTGATATTTTGAACCGGCGTAGCAGCCATGAAAACGACCTCCCGGAGTCTCGGCTTCATGTTCCCGGATGTTGTTTTACGTCACGCGATCCCCACTCCAAAGACCTCTCGGGTTCAAGCTATCATCTTCTCTGATTAATCTGGTATCCGACCGGTCCGCGACCTTTTCCGACAGGATGAGAAGGTCGAGTGAGGTAATAATCGCAGTCAGATATATCAGAGGGATCGTTTGCCACGCGCACAAACCCCCCCCCCCCCCCCCCCCCCCAAACATCCGTCTTAACTAGGCATCCTCCCGAAAAGGATCCGCCAACATACCCGCGTCCAGACGGAAGAGCGGAAAAGCAAACAAAAACGGAAGTTCTTTTGCCAGACGTAAACACGGCTTTACAATTAAGTAGGACAACTCACTCGGCCGGCGGCGTGTTTTGGCCGGATAACAAATGACTCGGCGTGGAAACTAATTTCATTTCCCAGCGAAACTTATTTTTCTTCGCGTCTGCATTTTCGAAGATGAATCACCGAAACCGAGTGGTCGAGTTCAGAAATGATGGATGACGCGCCCGGTGAGGAGAACAAAGACAAAAACGCACACCGCGGAAGACAAAACGACTCCCCCTACGACTTCTCCGTCCTGTTTTTAGCTCTGGTTGCCCGCAGCATCGCCTGAACTATCTAATCACATCCCACCTCCGCAAATTAAACGCTCTTTCAAAAAAAAAAAAAAAAAAACGTGTCGCCGGTAGTCGAGTCGTCTCGCAGGTCGTTCTGTTCTTCATCTCAGATGCGGTTACAGGGTGCGGGACGCACGACGCTCGAGCTGACGGCGCGCCGAATATTGTCAACCGTTTGTCTTCACCGACGCCCGCGAAGAGAGTGAAAAGTTTCCGGCCAGCTGCCAGTCAGATCGTCATAGCAACAGGATCAAGTTTGACTCCTTCTTACCAAACAGAACTGCTCGGTTATGTTCTTCAGACGTGAACTGCTGTCACGAGTTTATTCCTCGACATCCCTAATGCGTTACGCTCCCTCCGTCGTCGCTTGATATTGGGATCCTGCTCTCCTGGTGGTATGCCGCGGCCTTTTTCAACATCCACAAACTGTGCCGTGTTTCTACCTGAACAATTCAACCTCGGCTTTCATCAGACCAAACAAAAAAACAAAAGCGTTTTCTCACACGCGGTGATTTTATGCCGGTTTAATGACTAGCGTACGGTGAACAGCTGTCGCTCTTCGGTTTCCGGAGCCTTCTGGCACACTTTTAAACGTTCTCCGTTTATAGGCAATTCGTCTCACTGCGGATTGATAATTATCTGAAATCTTTGGTGATTAGTTTGCAACGTTTCCCAGCTTTTATGCAAATCGCGAAATTATGATCCGCGAGCCCGCCGGTTGTTCCTTTCCCCGGTGCCACCGAACCACCGGTCAGACAGCGAAGTCGGCAATCTTCATTTCGCTCCATCGCTTTGAGGAGTGGCGTCAGAATTTCATTGAGGTATTTGTGTGATTATGTGCATGACATCCTCTCGTTAAAACAGAGCAAGTCAAACAATCAAGTTTGGCCGTTTGTGGCGGCAGCGTGAGTAATCAGGGTAAAAGAAAAAAAAAAGAAAAAAGTGAAGAGAAAGCAGCTGCGCTCGGGGCTTGTTGTTGAATTAAAACAGGCCGGAGCGTTGAGTCTCCAGCTGCATTATCTAATCTGGAGTCCACTTTAGATGCGCGATTACGTTCTCTCAAAAATACTTTATGAAAAATCGTGGCGGCTCAGTTGCGATCACACTCGACAGAATCTACAACACGTGGACTGACGCCGGGCCGTGGAAGCCACCGACCGCCGTCCCGGCGCCGGTCCTCGCTCCATATGTTGGCGAAGAATTAAGAGCAAAACGCACCAGCGTATGATGTCCATTGTTTTTTTTTGTTTTTTTTATGTTAAGACCGCACCGGCGGCGTCGTGATGTGGGTCAGCTGTCAACGACAGCAGTCGCTTATTTCCCCCGGTGGCTCCAAAATGTCCCACGCCAGTCCACCGCACCTTCAGATACCCGCGTCGCTTTGACGCAGCAAGTCTGGGCTGCCGGTGCATCATTTGGTGACGCACAAGCAGCACGTGCGGGTTGAACTTTCTCATTCTCGAGTCTGATCGGACACAAAAGCGGCCCGAAGATGTAAACGAATCAGATAATGACGAGATTTAACGAGCGGCTTCTCATTTCAAAAGTTTCCGCGTCCGAGTGAAACAAGTGTTGTAAGAAATAATCTGAATAATTCATCATTTCTCAGTTTAATCACTCTGCTCTTTGTTTAACAGCAGAACAAAGATTTATTTATAAATGTGAACTTACTAATGTTGCTCGCTTCTCTGTGAACGCGGCCGTACTGAGTTAAAAGCCTCAGATCGGACACTTCGCGCTTCAGTATTGGCAAATGAAACCCCTCTGCGGTTAAAGCTGACGCAACAAAGCCCTTACGTCGGGAAGACGTTCAGTTGCAGAAGGAGCCAGATAGACGGGCGGGAGCCGCCGCTTCTTCGGCGCGAAGGGAAACCCCCCCCCCCGCCGCGACGTTGGAAGAGTTAAATTACAAGTTCAGGAAACTCTTACGCGGGCAAGTTATAAACCAGCTCATTAATATTTGACTCGATTACTTTGCTTCGCGGCTGCCTTTTATTGCTCCTCCTCGGCCGGTTCAGGAAGATGTGCCGCAGAGGGCTAAAACTAATAGCAGAATAATGAGGGCAGAGCTGCTGCTGATATTTCATTACTCCAAAGCTTATTAAGAACTATACCTGCCACTGTGGAAATACTCTCACCAAGTCGCAGTGAGCTTTGGAAGTGTAGATCTGAATCGGCCCCTACATTATTAGTCCGTTTTCTTGACTTTACGGACACACTTTTCCGACGAACAATGAAATTTGGAAAAGAGAAACGGGAGTATAAATGCCCGCAGTGTAATCTCAATCTCAGTTTTGTCGTGTACAGCTGTACCCTCCGTGGTTTATCGTGACGTACGACGGGTCCGCGCTGTCCCGGACGCCGCCGTCGCATCACTTTTTGTTTAGTGTTAACCAGGAAGCCGCCGGTCGCAGCGGGGACCCCGCTGTGCCAAGCCTCGTCGTTCTTTCGGAGACGCCCCTCTTTCCGTTATCCTCAGTTGTCTGAATATCGAAAGAACAAAATGTAACGTGCAGGTAAAGTCGATGGCAATTACAGTGTTTGAATGTGTCTGAACATCAAGACCTGAACCAGAAACGAGATGCTGCCCGTGTGAGGTGAGGCGGTTGAATCCGCAAAAGAGAAATACCGTGAGAGGAATAAAGATGTAATGTAATGGAGGGGGGGGGGGGGGGGGGGGGGGGGGGTTGTTTGTACTGGATATATTTTAAAGTCGTTTTACACAGTCGACCTCATGAATACTGTCTTTTGGGTTTTTATCGATGCAAACGCCCGTTTGAATTTTAAGCCGGCCGAGTTTTGACGGCGGACTTTTTGAAGGGAAAGTTTTTTTTTTTTCTGGATCGTCTGAGTAAGTGTGTATGAAACCTGTAATGTGTTTTGCGTGTAGTTAATCCGCCTGTCTGTATGCTACAGACTCCATAATACGGTCAGAAGGAGTACAAGCACAGTGTTCTTCCCCTATAGGCTTGTGAAGGGACGCCGGCATCTGCTGACTTAATCCTATCAGTCCAACGCAGTGCTCTTCAGAGGGAGCCAGTTTAGATATATATTTTTTTTTTCAGAGGATCAATCTATAAAGCTTTGCTGCAAGTATTAAATTGTCAAAACACACATAAAATGCGTATGCACGGGCGCGTAGAAACCGCGCTCGGAGGATTTGAATACGAACGGGCAGACGGACTCGCATACCCGTGCAGCAAAACCTGAAAGGAAACCGGCGCACTTTTATCCCTTTCTTCCCGGCCGGTGTCGGTCACAGCAACACGCGTTGGCTCCGCCGACTCGGGACATCACGGTCCGCCGTGGTCACTTAAAGGCCGAGTATCGTTCGCGTTTGTCTCACGGCTCCCATTTGTTTTGCAGATTGACTGCGATATTGGAAAATTGGCTGAGCGGTAACACCGAGCAAGGATTGTAGCAGTGAGAGTACTCGATAACTCCACCGCGTGAATATTTGTACTGTAAATCATCCCGCAGTCCCGCCCTGCCTCGAAGGTGCAGTTATATTGTGTTAGAAATGTCGACGATGGTATCTGGAAATGATGCGCGGTCGTTGGGAAGGCGGTCTGTAAGTGGAAGTTTGGTGATAATTTAAGACACGGGTGCAGCCGGAGCTGTTTGGGAGGACGACGCGTTCACTGCCGTATATTCTTGGCTCCGCAACGCCACCGTGAATGCAGCCGAGTCTCTACGGTCGTTGTTGATGGGCCTTTGATCCGTGCGGGTGCTTAGTAGACTTAACATTTGAATGACGTGGGTAAGTCCCTGAGAGACGGGGAAAAAAAACAAAAACCCACATTGTGTTCCACTTTGGGAGGCTGCCTCCTGGTTAAGTCCCTGAACGCGTCATCACGGCCAACAAGCTCTTCTTCTATCCCGGTGGCGTCACCAGCGATGGCGACAATATACTTCCTGCTACTGCCCGACTGTGGCAGACGCAACAGGTGTACCACTGATGGATCAATGAATCTCTGAATGAATAGTTTAAAAAAAAAAAAATCTTTCTTTATTGGTGAATTCAGGCTTTGTTATGATCTCTGGGAGTTAAATGTCCTTTCAACAAGGTTTTTTGTCAAATACACGGCATAAACAAGATCAACAAAAGCAATTTCTAGAGTTACACACAGGACTAAATCCAGTCTATTTTTTTGTTGTCTATTAGTGCTGAAGTGAAACATCGTAATTTATATTGCAAATTGAATATTGGGCGGCACTGAAGTCGCTGGAATTTACCATTGTTTGTTTTGTTTTTAATTTTGTGGACGTGAAAGAACCTCGCAGTCAAATATTTGACTTCACAAATCGACCGCACCAGCACGGACACGCTTCTAGTTTTGGCCTCTGAGGCTCGACAGTCTCGTTCAGGGAGGAGCTGCAGGTTCGGTCGACTTGCCTTGACTCCATTAATCTGCGTTTGTACCTGATGGCACTGCAAATGTTGATTCATTCACTCGGATGAACACGCGTTTATTCCAACACCTGAACGGTCTTTAACTGTTGTCCAAAATAGATGTTCGAATTTGTTTCCGCGAAGGAGCTGGAAGCACGTTTGTTTCTCTTGCTCTTCCTCACAGCTTTGTTTGCACTCGCTTCCCCTCGTCGTGCTGCTTTCGCACCTGTCCGTTGTGCCGCGGCCCCCGGTGACGCGGCAGGAAGTGTCGCCGCGACGAAGGCTCAGATCTGCCGAAAGGAATTCTCTCTCGCGCTCTGCGGTTGTGGACTTTTTGGCGGAGGCCACGACCGCGGTGGGCCTCACCCGCAACAACGAGGAGGCAAACGGCAGGAACGATGTGAACCGAGTGGCCGTGCGGTGCAGGTACAACCATCTCTTCCCTCAACGTGACGCAAACACAGGAGGTTGTTATGGACATCAGGAGAACCTTCACCCAACACCCCCCCCCCACCCTGACCGACAACGGTTCTGCTGTGGAGCGGGCGAGCGGCACCGCGTTTCTGGGTGTGAACGTCACGGAGGATCTCTCCTGGACAAACAACACGGCATCGCTGGCCAACAAAGCCCGGCGGCGCCTCCACTTCCTCCGCAAATCAAAGAGAGCGGGGGCCCCGGCGGCCGTCGTGTTTCTCTCCCCCCCCCCCCCGAGGCTCCACGGAGAGCATCCCGACCGGCTGACCACCGTGCGTTTCGGGAGCTGCGCCGCCTCCGACCGGAACGCCCCGCGGCGCAACAGCGAAGGCAGCCGGTGGGATCATCGGTCCCGCACTCCTCCTCCCTGCTGGACGTCCACGACACCCGCAAAGCAGTCGGCATGGCGAGAGACTCATCCGTCCCTCATGCAGCCTCTTCGGCCTGCTGTCTCCTGGGAGGAAGTACCGCGGCCTCCGCGCACCTCCTCCAGACTTCTCCACGAGGCTGTCAGGATGCTGAACCCCCCCTCCCCCCCCCCCCCACACACACACACTCCCTCCCCTCCCTCCCTCCCACACACACACACACACACACACACACACACACACACACCACTTCCCCCCTACAGTCTGAACATTGTCCCCCCCCCCCCCCCCCCCCCCGGCTCCCTTCATCACACAAGCACCAGCACTTTATAAAAACAGACTCGGGTACGTTCTTTGCACTATGTGTCGACCGATACTGCTTTTTCAGGGCTGATACCGATTACTGGTAATCAAGGAGTCCGATGAACCGATGTTTGGAACCGATATAGTTTGCAGTAGAAATAAAAAAATCTTTGCGTCAAAATGTGGAATAAGAAATTCTCCGACACAAAACTTAATTCAGACGACGTTAAATAAACAAATGCTGCCACTATGTAACCTTATGATGAAGCCATACTGCAATGTGGGGTATTTATTGGGAAAAACAAAGAAGTCCTTTTTTTTTTTTTGCAGCGCCAGCAGAATGTTTGATACGTGATTTTAAAATGTGCTTTGGGGTTTTGTTCATTGTACGGCTTAACTTTAGGCTTTTTAACGCGTTTATTTTAGCGTCACGTAACGAGTGCGGTCGCTATAAACCGGAGTGACTTCTGTCCCGTCGGCAGGGCTGCCCTCCCCAGACAGCGGTGGGACAACCGGGGCGCTACGGCGCGAGACCAACTTTGATGAAACACGACGTGTGTCGTTAAACTCGTGGAAAGTTGCTTTTCTTTTCTTTCATGCTTTAAAGACGGCGTTGGAGCCCGGTCAGTAGACGACTGCACCGAGGGCTGAAATGAGCTACCGGGTCCGGTGTCTTACAGCTGTGAAGCTCCTCTAATTGCACTCTGGCACACACTATTTGAACAGGGGTAGTACGAGTCTGATATTACATCCAAATGAACACCGAATTTCAACACGCGTCGAGGCAGACTACGAAAGGCCAAGACGAGAGATAACGAAAAACGAGGCGGTAGATTGTGAACGGTCGAGCTAACATTTGCGTTATTGCCCTCCAGCCAAAAACGAAATTTCATGATTAAAAGGCACACGGGGCCTTTTAACATCTTTTATTAATTTTTTTTTTTTTTTTATCACACATCGGCGTCAGTGGCTCGGCTTTCATCAACCGTCATCCAGTCCAAAACTTCAAAGCAAGGACACCCCGCCTGCTGAAACGTCTTTGTAATGGCAGCGGTGTAAATCCCGTCAAGTTAACCTTAACAGATCAAATGAGTTTTGTTCCTCACCAGATTTGCGCTGGGTGTCGTGTTCCCAGGTCATATAGGACACCAGAGCAATGTGGTCTCACGCACACACAGATCAGTTCATCAGCCTTTGGACTTCCTTTCAGGTTGATAACTGGCCCATGCTAAAATAAATAAATAAATAAATACATAAAGGTTGAAGCAGATGATAAGCAATTGCTTCATCAAGTTTGTGTTTATGTGTGCTTCAAACATTTACATGCATTTTTGTGTACGTGACATCATACCACGAGTCTGTTGCGTTTTCAGATCATGTGATTAGTTTGTACTTCAGAAATGATGTAACTTTGCAAGTCGCTTCAAAAACCGGATTGAAATGTACGTTATCAGTGCACGGGTTGATTTTCTTGGCAGGGCCGACCCGACCCGTGTTGCTACACGGGACGAAGTCATTTGGAAGCTAACCAAGCATATCGCCGGCACGGTCTTTCAATCAGAATAAAGCATCCCATCAGTCATGTTACTCACAGTGTGCGCGAGCAGTAACGGTGAGAAGGTGTATCCGACCGAAGAGGGATCCCAGAAGTCTCCTAGGTTTTTTCTTCCAGGTCATGTGACCTGTGGCTCTCAGCCTTCCAGCAGAATGGGGCGACTGGAGGTCGGGCCGATGGAGCTGAACGGATCACGGGGATCAAATGCATCAAAACATGGCAAACTGCGATGGGTAAGTGAGACTGGGTTTATTTACCGCTGGGTATTGATCCCAGGTAAATGAAAGTTCATAAAAAAAAAAAAAAAAGTAAACATCCTTCAATCCACAAACTCTTTTATATCCTTATGGGAACCACAACGCAGTCAGAAGTGTCATAATACTTTTATAACATGAATACATCATTATTAGACTGCTGTTTCAATAATCTGATGAACAGAATACATATGATGGTGAAGTTGAACCGGTTTGTAATCAGCAAATATTTATGTTAAACATATAGAATTTAAAACTATTGCATTGAATCATCAAGTCTCCTTATTCCACGATAAGTACTTTCGTTACGACAACTTTTCCGACACTGCTACTCCTCCCACTGCGCGTGCCAATATTATTATTTACTAATCCGGTACAGGCATCAGTTTAGCATCATGTGGGATATTGTTCCCACGATAACGGTTGTTTTATTGCCACTGACGTCTTGGACTTCGGCTGCTGCTGTCACGGACGCATCTGCAACTCTGACTGAAATATGTGCTGAACAATTTCAGGCTAAAATCAGGAAACGCCTTTAAACAACTATGGGTAGAAGCTGTCAAATCTGGAAATAAGTTTATTAAGAAATAATCATGGTAACTTTTGCTTTATGTGAATGATGTTTCTAATGTGGTAAAGATGATTAGCGTACTGTTCAGTGATGCTCCAATAACTTCCTGTATAAATGTAGTACAGTGGAATTCTTGAGTGGATGTACTTTGCATCTTTCTTAAAAATGTTTTTACTTTGAGAATCAGTTTTATATTCATGGTTTGTAATTACAAAATATTGTTTAAAAAAAGGCATATTTTGACTAAAACATTTTTAGTATTAATAGTAAGCATGAGAGATGAGATAATTGTGCTGTTTGGCTAAAAGACATCAATTTATACACTTTTAGTCATTGTAAGACTAAAAATACGAGGCTGACGTTTACTTAAACACAATATAATAGATAAAAATGCCTGATAAATCATTTGCATCTAAACAAGTGCATTACATAAAAAGCATTGTGATTCAGGCTGTGGAACAGGACAGGAATTTACTGTATGTGTTGAGATGAATCAATACTTACCGTGCTGCGCCTGGTCAGCAGAAGCGTATTTAGATCAAATTAACGGTGGCAACTGGATTCAGTGTATCTGTTAAGAGAAAGCAAAAAAAATATATAATGATTTGAAGGCAATGCTGAAC
Source organism: Embiotoca jacksoni (assembly GCF_022577435.1). Classification (NCBI taxonomy): domain Eukaryota; kingdom Metazoa; phylum Chordata; class Actinopteri; family Embiotocidae; genus Embiotoca; species Embiotoca jacksoni. The sequence continues at coordinate 17,720,163 of NW_027185340.1, read as the reverse complement.
TTCCAAAAGCACATCACGCACGCCACATGCTACAACATACAGGTTTCCTGAACTGGAGGCTTCAGTTTGAAAATAGGCCAAAATGACTGAAAGGTTCATCCGTGAAAATGTTTCTTACGTTGTGCAGTTGGCATGTTCACAGACGGCACTGCAGGGGAGGAGAGGACAGGAGAGGAATCCCTGCGAAGGAGATTCATTTATAAATGTTGGTTTCAGTGCGACTTGATTTGTACAGTAAAAGCTCCCTCTGTCGCCATCTTCCCATATCCCACTGAGTAAAAGTGAGCGCATGGGCTCATTCATCCCCAGCTATACCCCCCCCCCCCCCCACACACACACACACACGAGAGCTTCTTTTCTTTAGAAGGGGATCACTGCCCTCTGCTGGTGCCTCATGTGATCGACACCATTCTTCCAGAAAACACTTTTAATGAATTAATCTGGTTGCTCGTTACTGCACGAACAGAACAGGAGCCCTACGAATAATTACAGATTGAACGCTTCTCTTACAGTTCAGTTCGTCATTCACGATAACGGTGAAGTAGAAACTTTTATTTCTAAGCTAGATGAGTGACATAAATGAAACTGTTTTGATAGGGAATAAGGTTTTCAGATTCTCAGTTGTGTGAATTTGCTTCCCTTGTATGCGTTACTAAATACCATACTGCTTATTTGGTATACATCTTTTAAAAGCCGACATTTATTTTTCACTTTGATATTATAAAGACTAAACAATTAATGAAGAAAACGCACCACAGATTAATTCATGAAAAAAAAGAAAAAAGAATTGTGACTCGCAGGCCTATTGAAGAGCATTATTCTGGGAACAAGAAGAGTCTCTCATGATGACTGAAAAGTCTGGTAATTGCAGTTCAATTTTTTTCATAGCGGCAAATGACAACACAAGTCATCTCAGGACACTTCGAATAGTAACGACCTTACAACTGAACCTCACAACACCGTAGAGAGGAACCCAAGAATTCAACGATTCCCGCATGAACAGCAGCGGCACAGAAAACCTCCTTTTTTTTTTTTTTTTTTTTTTTTTTTTAACAGGAAGGAGCCTCTGACAGGAGAGCTGGGCGAACATCTGCCTTCACCGGTTGGAGGGTTGCATAACGTTGACCAGGCCACACTAAATAGAAATGATGTGCCGATGCAGACTAGAACTAGTATGAAAGGCTCATTTTAAAGATGACTGCAAGAATAAGCTGCTGATACTATTGTATCTCAGAAATAAGTATTTGGTTAATGTATGCAAGTCCCCTTTAGGATTTTAATACATTTTAAGTCGTTGCGTTTTGCGTGTGTCGCCACACATTAGCCGAAGACAGAGAGGGAGTCAGAAAGAGTGCATTACCTCACATAAAGCGCAATTCACACACACACACACACACACACACACACACACACGCACTCACTCTCTCTAATCTCATCCTCAGAAGCGGAGTGGCGATCTGATCTTCCCTTGGCTTTAGCTCTGTACTGGAGGGTGGGTGGGGGTTGCAGAGGTCCCCAGAGGTAAAAACCCTATTAGCACGCCGCATGAAAGTCACAGAAAAGGACCCCAGTGTGCCCCTGTCCCCTGACAGTATTAATGTTTAATGATATCTAAAAAGGCTAATTCCCCCCACCCCTCGCTTTTGCTCTTATCCTCTCATTAAATATCCTCACAATATCACCACCTCCTCAGATTAGAGCACTGACCCCGTCTGCTGAAGGACTCACCCTTCACTGATGGTAAATTCATCTCTCTCTCTCGCACACACTGACGCGCGCGCACACACACACACACACACACACACACACACACACACACACACGCACGCGAGCAAAAGATTAATGTAATGAATGCAGCATTTAAGATGTGTTAGAGGGGACGCCGCAGAGCAGTGTATAAGGACACGGGTGTGGGAAATAATCGCTAACAGAAAGCGGTCTTTATTACTCAGACCGAGTGTAACACATAACTGTGTCTGTGCAAATGTGTCTCTCAGAGTTCAGAGGAAGTTGAGAATAATTCCACTTTTCAAAAGTAAAAAAACAAGGATTTGTAACTAATCGTATTATAAGTGCATCTTCTTGCTGCTGGGGGGCAGCAGTGAGCACTCAAATCAAGTGAGTGAGGAGGAAACTGTGCAGCATCTTGGACCTCAATTTGAACTATTTTCTTGAAACCACAGGTTGTACAGCCATCAAACCCAAACCGTTACCGACAAAAGCCCGAAGAAGTAAAACGAGAAATGCGTGTCCTCGGGGTCAAACCGCTATTTTAAAACTATTAAAATTCACGAGGCTTGATTATATTAACCCAATACTTAATCCTTAATCATATATTATTCCACAAAAGACACCAAAATCAGCAGCAGAATAGCAGTATTTTTGTTGTTGTTGTGCCTTTTATGACTGCATGCTGAAAACTCACCCAGAGAAAGAATAACGTCCGTTATGGGAAGGAGACATGCTTCGCCGTTAGCCGGTCGATCATCTGGCTCTGCCGATTGCGTTTCACTCTGTTGGACTTTTGTGATGTTTGTAGACTTCATCAATTGCCTTGTTGTGTAACGGTGTTATTAGAAGTGGTGGAAATGATGGCCAGGGCTTTTCAAAATGAAACCCGAGTCGTCTGCCGTTTTCGTGCAAGCAGGCCGAGTGCGGCGTTGTAATGGAGCGGTCTGTGTAGAGATGGGTGTCAGCTTGGCGCCATTTGCACTTGATTGATAGGAGGCGAACGTGGACGGCCATTCGTAGCACTTCTCCCATCAGACCTATCAACGTTATTGATCAGCGCGGACTTGTTTCACGTGGCCGAAGCAGGAATTAACAGTTTTTTTTTTTTTTTTTGAAGCCAAATTAAAACGTACGCCAGCTGGAGAATGTTTCATTAAGACTGCCCGTGTTTGTTCTGAGCGCCGACGTCTTAACGAATCTGTGAATATTCTCTCTTCCCAAAGCTGCTTTCGCCGCAGTAATTCAGTTCAAATGGGGCATTCAAATCTGGTTTACAATAATAATGCAAAAAAAAAAACCACACCGTACAGAACTACAGGGAGGCGGGGCGTTTTAAAGACACGGATGCGCCGTCGCACTCGTGCACACGCAGCGAAAACGAGCCCGGATGCACCGGTGAGCGTGTGGGCACACACGCCAATACGTTTTCAAGGGCACGCACACACACCGACGCAAACGCCGACGCAAACACAAACACAAACACACACACAGTGCAAGCAGGCAAAAAGTTCGAGGAAATGCTTATGCCTCCAAACACACTCAGGAGGGCCTGCACAGCACTTAAGTGGTCACTTTCACGCACAAAGGCCAACCACAGGAGCTTAGCTGGCCCCATTAAGCTTTTTTTAGTAAACGCTGCCACACTGAAATTGCGTGTTTCGTTAACCCTGTGCGCTACGGAGCGAAATGTAGTCCCATCACTCAAGTCCTTGAGTTGTGGCAAACGCTTTGCTTTGAAGTCATTGTGTGTAAGATGACTAGGCCTTGTCATTTGTGAGGAGGGATTAGTCATGCTATGTTTATTGCAGAGTGTGCATCAGCTTTCTTGACTGCTGCGCTTTAAGGATTTTTGCTTCAGAGGTGATTTTGCCGAACACTGACACTGCATGAGCACAACGTATGAAAACTTCAGCATCACACCAGCTCTGTTACACAATCGTACATTTGCATTATGCCTTCATAGAGAATTAAAGTTTGCCGAACTTCGATGTTACCTTTCTGTGTCACGTCTTCAGGTTTAAAGAGTTTTGCTCTTCTGGAAATTATAAAGCAAACCATTTAATAAAATCAAGGATTCTGTGGATCTGGCGGGATCGGAGGAAAAGATGATCATGTCCTGAATTGAAGTGCGTTTGCGTTGTTGTTTTCAACAAAAGTTGTTGTTAAGGTTGTGAAAGGGCAGCGTTGCATAGTGCGTTTATTTGTTAGGCTTTTTCAAAGTGAATGTTTTTAGTGAAGGCAGATGAATTACTACGTTTCTACCCGGGTTGAGTTTGGCTGGTCTCTGCGTTACTGCTCTACTTACAACAAATTTGATAACTACATTGTATCCGCTGTCCCACGGACTATTAGAACATAATGTTAACTTGCCACTGGATGTGTCTTATTTAAACATGCAACGCAGTCATTTCTGGCTGCACCGAATTCCCATCGTCCTGACTGGTGAGATGTGTTCACATTGTCTGGTGGAAAGTCCCACAGCTGTAAACCTGTTTTTAAGAGTGTAAAAGTACGCAAAATGTTGAACGGACGGTAGGTTGTCGGCGGAGGAGAGAAAACAACAGGAATGCATTTCATTCTTCCCGTGAGGTGGTGGCTGAAAGTTGAAACTGTAAAGAACTACGATGACAGTCATTCTTCGGTAGATTGCGTGAATTACAAAACTGGGGAATACATATTTAAAAGAAACATCCATACCAGTACAGTCTGTCGGATATATCGGGACGCTTGGTCTCATACATTGCAAGCGTAGAATAGACCCAATCAGTGCTCATGTACACTAGTACACTAACAGTATGTGCTATGCAGCTCCCATCCCAATGAAGGAATGGTGCACTTATTATTATTATTATTATTATATCAAGGGGGATGGATGGTTTGCATATAAGAAGACCACATTTGTGGTTTTTAAGGAAAAAAAAATGACATCAACAAAACATCACAAATAAATAAGTAAACACCGATTCACATACTCTCATAGATGTCAAACTTTTCCCGTGTAGTTTCACAACCTTTCGAACCCAAGTTTGAATTAAGAAAGATGGATATGTAGCCCTCATATTAAATCAAAAACGCATTCAATTAAAACTCAATCAAATGTAAATGTACCTAGATGCAGAGAATGTCAAACTCCCTTTCTATTTAATCAAACATTGCATAATTCATAGAGCCACCGTTCCAATGCATCTCTTCTGGACCAGTCTACCTTGAAAGATGATTTACAATCTCATTTATTAACTCTGTAAAAAAATCCAAACGTTCAAATATGTCAAGTTGGATTTATAAGGAAAACTTTATGAATGTTACTTCATGTCCAAAAAAAATAATATAATTGAAACTTTTTGGAATGGATATGCTGCTCCGCTGCGCCGAGCCTCGCCGTACGATTGATGGATATGTTTTCATAATCCCCATTTAAGCCGGGAGCTGGTTTTCAGTTTGTTAGATATCCTTACTCCCCCCCCCCCCCACCCCCTGGCCCCCCTCCCCGCCCCGCTCATTGTGTAGCATTATGTTTCTGCGCTGCGCTCGCACGTGTTACGAGGCCGTGTTTTTTTTTTTTTTTTGTCTTGTGTATTGCACGCCTGCATGGATTGTGGGGAGGGGGCGAAAAGCAATTGGCGAGGCTTCAACTGGAGATGGAGCTGCCAGCGGTAGATCTTAAGGCCGGACATATTTATGTCCAGAGAGGTTCGCCTTTCTGCCTGCTCATCACAGCAACTGTCTGGTGGTGAACTGTGCGTGTGGTTTCTGCTCATACTGTGTGCATGTGTTGATAAGACACTGCATGTGCATATTGTATACAGTATGTTGTTGTGCCTTTTTTTTTTTTTTCTCCCACTTGCATGTCATTTCTTGATGTGTGCGTTTCTGTGTCAAGAGACGTTCTGCACATGCGATGCTGTGTGAGAAATGTGACTGAACTGTGGTTCCCCCCTCCCCCCCAATTTTTTTTTTATGTTAAGTTAAGTTTGCCCTTCTGGTATGATCAGAATTGAGAATATGGCCACAGCGGTTAGTTGAATGGTTTTGTACATTATGTACTAACGGTTCCCCGATCACTGGAAGGAGTATCTGCTTATACCGATCACCACAGGGTCTCCTGGAAACTTATTATTTATGGTGTAGCATTATATATTTATTTAGCTATTCTTAACAACAGTGCATATTTAAGTTCATTTCCCTGGTTTTGTACGTCATAATATTCCACTCTCTCTCGTAAAGACAGAACTTAAACCACAGCCGCCGCCGCTTAATTACTGGAACAAGTTATTGAGGGAGAGAGAAAGAGATCAGTATCATTTACATATCATTCATACCTCTCAAAGCTTACTTCTTAAGCATCGAGGCATTTATCTTTGTGGGGAAATATCTCAGTTTATCCCTTTTTATTAATACGAAAAAGAAAACGTTTTTCAGACACCCCGGATGGGCTTCCAGACCGGCGACGCTATTTTAGCTGAGCGCAGAAAGTTTTCCGTCACATGATCCGACTTTTTAGAGACTGCAAATCAAACTTTTTAGGGCTAATCCCGGCCGATCGTTCACTTACTATGTCCAAAACACGGCACCCACAAAAGGAGGACAGATTTCTTATGCCACAGAATTATCTGCAGACCTGCCTGTATGTGCTCAAACCCAGCTAACGTATTCAGTTTGAATTAAAATCCCAGTTTCATTAAATAATAATGAACTGAAGAAACAAAGACTGTGACAGGTCAAAGAGAAAACGTCCCCCGGACGAACCTCTTCTCAGTCCACAGAACTACATCAAACAATGTACTGAGCCAATTTAGGCTAATTCCCACTTTAAATTGACATCAAAAGTGGAGCAATAAAACATGTAAGAGCACCTTAAGGCCGGCCGGGCCAAAATCTAACCACAACGAAGCTCGGTGGTAGAAGAGAGCGAGAGAGAGAGAGAAAGGCCTCCTCAGCCAGCTGCAGGACACGGAGCGAGCAGACCGCTGCACAAACTGCAACCAAAAAACCCCCCCCCCCGCCCAAAAAAACCCCCCATACTGGACAACACCTTCAAAAACTGAAGGTATACTGAGAAAGACGTAAACAAAATACAGAACACAGCCACAACATGACCAATGAGGCTGGTGCAACACTTGGAGAAGGAACACAATGCGAGTCCACCAGCTTTAAAACTTGTTGCACACCGTGCTCTGTTCTCCAAACGGTTTCAATGACCCGGTCTTCATAGAGCTGCCAGAAGCGTTTTCATTTTGAGGGGGGGGACCACAAAAAAAAACCACCATACATTTCCACTAAGAATTGGATTATGTGAGAGCACGGTGCAGCCACAACCGGCAGGACAACAAACTGTTCTGAAATCCTTTCAAATCTGATTTTCAATTTTCTCTCTCTCCCAGGTTCCGTAATTGTAAAACTATTATATTGTTGTTGTGGTATTCGTGGTCTTCGGTCATTTATAGCGTAATGGTATCTATTTGGGCTGCTTGACCCTGGGAGATGTGAAAATGGGACTTAATTGTCCACTTTTGTTGCTCAGAATAAAGTCAAACTGCACAGAGGACAAATGCAGAGATAAATACGGCAGGGAACCTGTCAGGATCGTTTTCTGGGCTGTTTCGTTACCCGTGTCTGATAAATTACATTTCACGGTGGTTATTCAAATCGGTTGATCCTGTGTGACATCCGTGTGAATGAGCACTGGGAGAAAAAGCGTTGAATGCCCAGCGTACGTTTCTTCGAAATGTAGAATAGGATTTTGTTTGTGTTCTTCGGGCCCGCTGACACCTCTCTTTTGTGGAATAAGGTCAAAGACAATTACCCACATTTTTCTGCAAAGTGAACGTTATTTTGTACCGTGTGATAAATGCCTGATCGTATCGTGTTAAATCACAGCGCGGGGCTCCTCCGAAGGTGCTGTATTTTTCTATCGCGCTGCTTGAAGAGCCCAAAAAAAACAACCCAACCAAACCTGCCGTTTTAACGTTTTCCATCTCTGCTGAATCCTGTCTGAAAAGTGAGTGTGGCGTCTCCAGCAAACAGTCGGGGGGTCATGCACAGCTTGTTGTTGTTTGCGAGCTGCACACAGAGGAATCCGCTCTTATCGGCTGCGACATGCGACTTGTTTAGATTTTCTGATGGAATTAGCTTTTATTTGATGTATTGCTGCCGTGTGTGTGTGTGTGTGTGTGTGTGTGTGTGTGTGTGTGTGTGTGTGTGTGTGTGTGTTTGATTAATCTCCCACCATCTGTTTGTCCGTGCTGATACGAGAGCAGGTCGTTGTTTTCTTTTCCATCCAAGAATCTGTTGAATTTGAAAGTATTCGGCTCAATTTTCTTGTCTCTGATGTAAACCTTTTAAAGACATTATCGATACCCCCCCTCCCCCCCTCTCTCTCTCCCCACCCCCGCCCCCCTTTTGTCACTCTAATTATAGTTTAGCTGATTCCTCAGTGCTTTATGAGTAATCTATTTCTTGCAGTAGACGATATTAGCCTTATTAATCCTGCAGGAAAAGAAGCTAACGTCCTTATTGCTCCACTTATGTCCAGCTCGAGTGTGCAGGTCTCCCTTTCATGTATTTCTGAATAAGGAAAGCTGTCCATTGTGTCCCGATTGTACATAAATACACAGTCAGCCAAATATGTTTCATGTTTCACGAGACAGGCCCCCCCCCCCCTTTTGTGCATGGAAATTTCACAGCTGTTTTTCCCCTTACTAGTACTTTTCTTTTTTTTTTTTTTTCTGCAGATGAAAAGTGCCAGCTGTAATAAATCTGATAAATTACCAGTTGCAAACTGTTGACTAGTCATTTTCCTGACAGGGTGTATTACCTGATTTTCTCCTTTCCATAAAGACGTATTGCAAATGGAGCTTGATTGCCCTCGAAGGTGGTAAATTACAGATTTAACAATGCAGAACTAACTCCGCTTTCTTCTCTCTCTCTCTCAAGTGGATTTGCTCCGTTTGGAGGCAGTTTCTTCGTTATGTTTCTCACTCACGCTGGCTCATACGCTCACAAATAGATGCTCGTAAAGGAGCTGCTACTGTAGAATAGTTACTACTTCTATAAACTATATGATTTGGGGTTCACACGCTTCCTTGAATAACAGTTAGAGCCTGACTGACGTGGCTACAATAAGTTGTTTATCTCAATGGCTTGTGATCAAAGCGATGCCCCCCCGTCTTAAGGTGCCTACGGTGTCATCGTGTCCATTAAAGTCTACAAATTTGAGGCTTTGATGTAGTTTTGATTAGTGATAAATGCCTGAATCGGCTCAGGCCACAGGGACACACAAGTATTGCCTGTTTTTTTAAGGACCCATGTATATTTTTTAAAAGAGTACAAAATAACAACAAAATGAACCAAATTTTATACCAAAGCATGTAACTAAAATGTTGATAAAGATCCCTTTTGAAAGGGTTTTGACCGCTTTAACCAGGACCTGTCAGTGCTCTCTTGTGGACTAACTGTGTAATAGAGACACTGTTTCTTAAGAACCACAAATATCTCTCTAAAAATGTAGCATGCAGGTGTTACTTAAAGCTGCCCCGTGGTAATTTATTGTAAGCAAACAAAAGTTCTGTTTATTTTAAGTGTTTCTCACCAAAGCACATTGTGTGTATCCTTGAGCTCGAGCAAATGTGCTGAATGTATTTCCTTCCTCATAAAACATTTACAAGGATGAGATAAAAAAAAAAAAAAAATGGAACTCCTGCACCCACCAACAGCACAATATGAAATGTGGATAATGTAATTATTTCATTTCAGGTTATTGGTAACTTATTTGAAATATTTTACTTAAAAAATAAAAAAAATAAAAAACATTGCAAGGCACTTTTGGTGACCCATAAATTGAGGCCCCACCCGACAAAATTATCTTCTGCCCCCCCCTGTGGTGCTCTGAGCCTGCAGTTGCGAACCCTGTTGCTAAACGGTCCGTAGAATCTGATAAAAGACGGTTTGATCTTACCCACATTAATGAGGTCAGTGGCTAAGAAGACCTTTTGACAGGGCGGGCGCTCTGATGCATATGCAAATGAACAGAGCCGCACATCAAAGGTAAAAAAAAAAAAAAAATTGTCCAAACTTCATGCTGTTAGTTGCCCCCAATGAATTGATATTCCAAAAAAACAACAACAACAAAAAAAAGTTAATGTGCAGATTTACAAATTCTCTGGTCACCTGGTCGAACACAGATGGTCAATTATATTCCACTGAAAGAGCCGATCACGGGTGATATGTAGGCTTAACGTGTGTGCTCAAAATGTGTGTGGTCTGCATCTAGTATATGCGTGCCTGTGTGTGTGTGTGTGTGTGTGTGTGTGTGTGTGTGTGTGTGTGTGTGTCAGGGGAAACCTAATATCATGTGTTGTTAAGCAGTATTTGACATCCCCACACCTTCAGCATTGAGCCTTTCCTCAACATGGAGACGACACCAAAAACTCTTTGATGTTCCAGTCTTTAACCACTTAATCCCAAAGAAGAGGGGATTTTAAGAACCTCCTCCAGTTGAATGCCTTTTTTTTTTTTTGCACACGCACAAATACACACATTTCTTTTTAAAGATATAGCGACATGTTCATTGTGCTTTGCTCTCTCGACATCCAGTGTATTTGATTCATCTCGTGGTTAATTCAAAGGACTTCACAGAGACCCATTTAACTCCTCAAATGAATACACCGTACCAAGGCTTGCATGCGACGAGAGCAGCATGCTCGTGCGTGGCGAAGTGATTGCGCGGGGGGCGGGGGGGGGGGGGGGGGGGGGGGGGTGTTCATGATGTCATCCAGCTTCCTCTTGCGGGATGACAGAAACGAATTAGCCGATGGATCGAGTTTCTTTTAAAACCGGGTGGCGTGGAGATCGCACCACGCTGGTTAGATAATCTGCTCCCACTTTTGATTCGCCCGCAGTGCAACAGTGCATCTCGGCTCCAAAACGTCTCGAAACGAATCAAAAGCGTGTTCGTACAGTGGCGTAGTAGAGGCTGTACGTTTCACAGGGGGGTGTTCTTCTGCTGTTTTCAGATTGCAGGGCGACGCTTGTTTTTGTTTGTTTTTTTTGTTGTTGTTGTTTTTTAGCGATCTCAAATATTGTTTCCATTGTTCGGTTGCTGATCCGAAACAGATGCCGCGTGTCTCCGATAGGCTCGCGAAATGTCACCGGGTGACGGTACATGACGAGGAGGAGATAAGACGACGGTGCACCGTGCAAACAGGGAAGCTGAAGAGTGCAAGGCAGGAGAGGGGGAGGGCCGGCTCTGGTTCAATATATGAGCAGTTTGCACTGACACAGTTTCAGTATTCCATTAAATGAATAATGGAGGAAGAAGGGAAGGTTAAGAGCATTTCCTTTCTCCTAGTGTGGATAGAAACGGGAGACGGGTGGGGGAGGGGGGGGGGAGGCGAACAAGGCGTGTTTGTAAACTGATGATCTTTTCGGCAGTTAGTGTTACAGGAGTCGGTGCACACTTTCAGGCATTATTTTGGTGCATCCAGGCGTCTCAATATCACTCCTAATAGGACATGATGGAATTCTTAAACGTGTCCTCGGGGGATCTCTGGAATTTTTTTGGTGATTAATGAATTAGGCTGTACACACGGAGAGGTGGAAAAGCGTAGCCCGGGCTAATGGGATTTTAAGCTCTTCTTTTTCAGACCTGCCCCTATTTCATCATGCCCGCTCTCCCCATCAAACCCACTACCTAAGACGCCGAGTGCACGCCAGCGGCAGCAACCCGGGGACGTGTTTTCTCAAGCTCCTGAAGCACTTGCCTCCTTTTTTTTATTTATTTATTTTTTTACATCTGCTTAAGCTCACTTGGCTGCGTTCTCGCTGACTTAGCAGCCTCTTCCACAGATGCTTCTGTAGCTGTACAAAAAAAAAAAAAAAAAAAAAAATATATATATATATATATATATATATAAAAATAAATTAAGCCGGCAGTGAGGAAAAGTGTGTCATTGGAACCAGAAAGCACTGGTACACATTACTTCCTTCTTGAGAAAGGGAAGAAGGTCTGAACGTGAAGAAGTATACAACATCATGCTTTAAAGTTCATAGCAGGGTTCATAGGAAGGTCACCCATGTAGGAACGTCCCAGCCTGATCACCTAATGACAATAAATCTATTTCTTAGTTTAGCAATGTGCTGAATTCCTGCCATCGCCGACTTGAAGGCGGTTCTCTGACTTTTCTGCCAAGTTTCGCTTTTGTCAATAATAATCGTCTGTAACGTGATTTGCCTTGATGTTGACATTTTCACGTCTTATTCCAAATCTTACTGAGAATTAAATAGTGTTTTATTGCCTGTAAGTCACTTTGTATTAATGTTTTGAAGAGCTGTGCAAACATAATTTGATATATTTCAATTTATTGATTGAGCAGTGAATTGTTTTGACGCAGACCGTCTGCTGTGCGCGGTTCAAATTGAAACGATAAACAGTGTAATAATACAACAACTAAAAAAAAAAAAAAGCTTTGTGAGTATATGTGCTGAGTGCACAGTTAGTTAAAGGACAACGCCGGTTGCATCTGGATTTATTTTTTTTGTCATCAACAAATCCCATGAATTTGATCAACGGGTTGTTTTACGCGCAGCCGAAGTGCGATTAGTTTGTTCCTCTGACTCGGCTCTATTGTTGGCCAAACGCTTCTAAAACCACCTCAGTGAGCCGCGTCATTACACCGATAACATCATCACTGCACCCCGCACGCGTTACGTAAGCGCTCATTAGCGGATATTGCGCTACCATTTATTTCTTTTCCGGTCACACGACCCCCCTCCCACCCCCAAAAAAAACCAAACACGAGTGTGACCGCGCCAGCGCGCGACGTGAGGCCGACTGGACGTCCGAGTGGAGCGTGAAGTGAGCGGTAGAGCTGCGTGAGCGTAGCAGCGTGTGCGTGCGTGCGGTTTGAGATATTTGTAACAAGAGGAACCGCTGCAACTCCTCGAGACCCCCGCCGAGTTGACGAGAGCGAAGGTAGTTGGCGGCGACGCGTCGGCCTGCGACGCGACCGGGCTCCCTCCAGGCGGACTGACCCAGTTTAGAGACCCGTCTCGGCTGCTTCTGAACGGAGAGCGGGGAAATGGAGGAACAGTTCAGCTTAGTTTGTAATTTACACCAAAGCTAGTCCGAACTCTTAGAACGTGTGCTGCGGAGCAGTGAGAAAGACGGAGGATATGTCGGTAATAGTGTTTTATTATTCATTTTAGATTTCCTTTTCCGGTGAGATATTGTTGACTTTGTAGTGACTTTGCTGTCGTCACCGTTTCTGTTGCCACTTTAGAATCTTTTTTTCCCCGTCTTACTTGAACTAATATATGACTTGATCATAGTGCCGAAACATATCAGTATCGACTACTATCATTACTGCGCCGCAGCCATGGGTTTCCTACCGAGAGACAAAGCGCATTGTTGGCTTTGGCCTTTTCATGAGAATTGTTTACGATGCATAAAAATACCAAATATTGCGAGCGAGCTTGCGACTAGTAAATCAGCGTGCCGTTTCTTCGGGGCAGCCGAAGTATTGTGGCGCGCCTGCTTCCCTCGTACACGTCCGCGGCATCAGACAAAATCTCTAGGTTCGCTTTCCAAAGTGTCTGTTCCACCCTCGGCGTCCAGCTGGGGCCAATCTGTCGGTCAGGTGTGGCTCGGCGGTAGCAGCCACGGCCTCGCTGCCCAGCTGAGAGCGCGCACGGCCCGAGATACAGAGAGAGGACAGCTTCCACTGCGGCGCAACCCCCCTTATGCACAACACACGGGCGCTGACGAAGTATTTTTTTTTGGTGGCGATTCATCGTCACCCAAATGGAAATGTTTGTGTTCCTCTCGTAAACGGGGAACGAAAATGGGATCGAGCGTCTCGAGTTGGCAGAAATCCTGAAAACCCCCTTTTTTTTTCTTTTTTTCTTTGCTGCAGTAAGTGAGCAGGCGATGCGGAAACTACAACGCGCCGAGACGCGAGGACGCTCGCGGGACGCGCGACGGCTTCCTTTACATCGCGAGAGCCTCTTAGAAACGCTCTAACATTTTGAAAGTGGCGCCCGTTCCGCAGTCCGCCATGTTTTTTTGGAACCTCCCAGGCGGCGGATGCAGACGTACACGAGACGAGCGCCGATAACGTATTTGACCCCCGCCGGAGGGACCTCCCCCCCCCGCCCCCCTCCCCCTCCGGGCCGACGGAGGACAGCACGCGGGCCCGGCTACCGCTGGCCAGAGCCACACAAAAAGCAGCGAGCGGACCGAACATTGGGGTGGATTATGTCTAAATAAAGCCCCGGCAGTGTATGAATCACTGTGTCACTGATCCCCCCCTCTGCTTCCCAGACAACAGGTTTGCCTTCTGCAAGCTGTCACCGGCTTTCCACTCTTTCAAACGAAGAATAAAAGCGAGGAGAACTCGAGACTGTGTGAGGGAGAGAGGGGAGTTGACGTTCATCACTCGAGTGCCGTGGCTTAGCCTAAGAGGCTTGAATAATCAGTATGTTAAGCTGTCAGGGTGTGCGCTCGCACCTACCACGCGCTTACTAACTCCTGGGCGCTTTTTAATCAAGCAAAAACGCTGAGAGGCAGCGGCGAGTGCCAAGATTCCAGGCTAAGAGATGAGCTTTAGAATATCTGTTACACTTTTTCTCCTGACATTACCAGACGGCGTATTTTCACTGTAAGCTGCAGACACGTCTGGGTTTTTTTTTTTTTTTTTTTCTTCTTTTTTTTTCTTTAAAGAGGACACAGTCAATTTTCTGCACTCCTGTATTTGATGTGAATCATCATATTAAGTGTAATTGCCTCATAGCACAACAATTCCCCTGCACGTTCTACAAATAGATTCCACGTTAATTGTGAATGAAGCCACGATCTATGTCATTACGTTTGTTTTTTTTTGTTTTTTTTGTAAAATCCGGCCTGATTTTCTCACAGTCGTCATGACCCACTGCACTATATCAGACTCTGGTGTCAGCAGCTGTTCCGGCATTGCTGAACTGTGACTGATTGTGATCATAAACAAAGATGTCAGCTTTATGTTCTACCGTAGCCTCCGGGAAAATAAGGAGTACAGTATTTCTAGATTAGATACTCAGATTTTTTTTTTTTCTCCCCCGGCTAATACAGTTTTTAATCACCATTTCTTCCATTAAAGGTTTGCTTGAAAGTGGTGTTGGAACATTTTTTTAAACATATCAAATGGATCCAATTCAATTATATCCCCTCCAACATCAGCCGTACTTTGATTTAGTGGTTATTAGTAAATGTTAACACACTAAATTAAGATGGTGGACAGCGTTTCCACTTGGCGGGCAGCCTTGGTGGGGTGGTGGGGGAAACCCTGGTGGACGTTACTGAATACCTTTTAAGATGAACAATATTCTGATTTATATTCTCATTGCAAGCCATCAAAAGAGGAAAAACACAAAACACACACCTGGAATACAGACTACTCTCCTCCTGCGGCCCTGAAGGGCAGCGAGATATTGAGACTAAGTGCAACCCTGCTGTTGACTCGGGGTCAAAACGCTCACATTTATCATTTAGTCGGGGCTATTTAGGCCACCGCAGAAGAACAATGACAATAATGGATAAATAAATAACGGCTTAATCACATTCATACACAATGGCACTTGCATATTATACACCAGTGGGACGGATGTAGAGGTCAAACATTCATAGATTAAATGAAAAATATGGCCACCGATTTGTGGCTACTGTCGAAAGACGGGTTGGAATCTCTGCAGGGATGAATGGATGCGAGAGTGGTTGGAAATATCGAGCCAGCGGGGGTGGGGGGGTGGGGGGGGGGTTGTGTGTGTTTACAAAGACAATCCCATGCAGACCTCTAAATAATTGATGAGGTCACATGTTAGAGAGTTAAATAAGTTGTGCATAATACTTCCCCCATTACAAACTGGGTTACAAGAGGCGACTGCATCCGCCGGTCTGAACTGTTGTTAAGTGTTGAAACATTAAATCCGACCGATTAGTAGAATGGCAGGGATTCAAAATTGATGCCATACAGAGGTCATGGCTGATATTTCATATCTGCATAAGCAACTGCCCAAACTCTGTGAACCTTTTCTTCCCATTGTGCTGATCGTTGCCTCTTTCTTGTGATGCGTCTTTCATTTAATCCTTCTTTTACGAGCAATATTTGAACGTCTGCTTGTGGGACACCGTCACACCTTTCCTGTTGTTCTGAACCAAGAAAACAATAATTCTGCACAATGTGGCCTGTCCACGAGAAGAAAAAAAAAAAGTATGTTACTGTATTTAAATAACTTTTTTTTTTTTTTTAACTGGACTCGTGGTCAAAGCCTAAAATTCTGCTGGGCTGAGATGTAAAAAAAAAAAACCCAACAACAACAAACAAACGTGTTTTTGCTGGAAACAAAACGACACGAAAGCTTTTTAAACGTAGGCAGTTACGCGGAAATGTACGTTAACCTTTGACCTTTCAACTGTATCCCGAACAAAAGCAGCAATCCCAATTTGAAAACGGACCCGACGTACGGACACGCGTCCGAGTGAAGTCCGGACGGAGTCACGAGGTGAGCGCAGAGAAGCTCTCGTCTAATTTAAAACGATAGCACGAGGCTAATTCTGCCGCTCCACTAACGCCGTGGGTCCGTGCAGAGCTCCTTAATCACTGGAGCTGTCCGGACTCCAAGCCAACAATAATATCTTCTTGTCATCCCCCCCCCCCCAGTGTGCAACTTGTGGGACACTGTCACGCCTTTCCTGCTGTTCTTAACTAAGAAAACAAGAATTCTGCACAATGTGTCCTCTGTTTGAGGGAAAAAAAAAAAAAAAAGATCTTACTGTATTTCAATAAAATGTGTAACTCGTGGTCAAAGCCTAAAATTCTGCTGGGCTGAGATGTAAAAAAAACAACAAAAAAACAATGCTTTTGCTGGAAACAATACCGACATGAAAGCTTTTAAACGTGGGTCGTTACACGGACTTGTACGGCAACCTTTGACTTTTCAACTGTATCCCAAACGAACGCGCAATCCCAATTTGAACCCCCCCCCCCCCCGCGCCCCCTCACCCCCAACCCCCTTGTATGAGCGAGTATAAAAATAGCACGGGGGGGGGGGGGGGGGGGAGCAGAGGGGCTGCCTTATGACCCCACTCCACTTCCGAGAGTGATGCGGGGGAAACCAGCAGGGAAAGGCTAAAGCTCTGTTCCTGCAGCACCTTTTGCCTCATAACCCCCTCCCCCCCCCCCCATTACCCCCCCCCCCCCCCCCCCCAACTCCTCATCCTCTCTGATTGATCCCGCAAACCTTCACTAGCTTAAATTACATCAGCCGTTGGCTTTGCGCAGAGACAAAAAAAAAAAAAAAAAGAAAAGAAAAGAAAAAAGGCCCCTCAGACTGCGCAGATCATAATTCTCTCCAATAGCTTCAACCTTTTAAAGGTGCCATGTTCAATTTCAGCCTCGAGCGATGCCTCACCCCCACACACACCCCCCCCCCACCCCACCCCACGCCCCCCCCCCCCCCCAACCCTTGCATTCTGTTATGAATTATGACGCGGGGATAGATTGTTTTTTAAGTTTACTGCCCAGCTCAGTGACAAGAGAACTGCTTACCAATCAACTGAGTGTGAAGGAAGGAGCGAGAGGTAAAACAAACAAAAAAAATATGGCAGTTGGCCGCACCAGTGCCCGGCCGACTGTTTGCACAGTTTGACATGTCAGTGTCTGATCGAATACCCGGAGTTCGACTTCCACACGAATGTACCGAGAGTCATCCGTCTGGGATTTGGACTAGAATCTTTAAAAAAAAAAAAAAATAGTTTCACGTGTGGCGGTTCGCACACTTTGTCAAACTGCTGTTGTGAAGCAGCGCGGGCGTGCATCCGTGTTTGCTGAGTAAGCGTAATGACGTCCGCCCAGCGTGGACGTGTGCACTGCTGACCACGACTGAAACACGCAGTCATGTGTTCCTTTCAGAATTCGCCACACCGGCCTGGTTTATTGCGATTAAGCAATATATCACTGCATACTGCTCTTTTTGTTTTTTTAAATGGTTTTTTTGTTGTTGTTGTTGTTGTTTTTTTGGACAGCAATGCATTTCCTGCCTCGTGTTTTTGCGGAGTTACTCTCGTACAGCGAGCCGCGGCTTCACGGAGGAGAGACGCACGAGTTGAGTTTTGTCTGCTCGAGGAGCTGATCGATAACCGCGACAGTGCGACGGCACGTGATGCTCGGACTCGATCGGCGTTACGACTCGGCCGTTTAGCGTCGTGAGATTGGACCGTTTGCCTGCCGCTGCGCCGCGCTCCCTGAAAGACGGGGGAACGCTGTGCGAAAACCTGTGTTGAAAGGATTTCGAGATTTAAGTACAAAAAAAAATATTCTGAATGGGCATCTGACGATGGATCCATTCGGGCAGTTTTTAGTCGGCAGACAGAAAATGGCTTTAAGCGTTCGTGAGGCCGACGTCAGTGGGCGTGTTCTTTGCGATTTGGCATTGCGTGCGTGTAAATCTGTGCGAGCGTGCATTTGTCAGACGTAGCCCGGACGGGAGGGGCTTCACCACTTTCACGTTACAACCCCAGAGGCCCATCGAGGTCGTCATCCAGCCGTGACCGCCGGTAAGGGAACCCGCTTTTTAATTTCCTGTCTGTTACAAACTAGATGACCCTCATGTGCTGCACTTTGTGTCAGCTGGTCTGTATAGTTAATGCGGCGGCCGTTTCACCTGCCAAAACGGTACGAGTCTAACAGACGAACAAATGCTTAAGTATAATCATATACTGTACCTGCATCAGTGTCGGTGTCCATCTAAAGTCCATCTAGAGTTCAAGTTTTTCATGTGGCAAACTAAGTGATCTTTTTTTTTTTTTTTACTTTCTCGTTTTTTGGTTTTCTGAAAGAAAGAACTGAGGAGTACAAAAATGTGGAGATCAATGAATAGCCATATAACCGAGTTTTATCAGGAGTTCTTTGCCAAATACGTCACAAAAGAAATAACACAAATTTACAAGTGTAAAGTCTAAAGAAGTCTGAAAAATATCAACTAAAAAAGTCCAGAACCTCACATAGAAAAAAAGTTTAATTTCCAAATGGCATTTTAATATTCAAATTAAAACCTGATACATGAGATTTTTGTTATTATTTAGTGCATTTTATTTGTTGTTCTTAACTGTTAATGTTTAAACATTTTTTTACTTTTGTGCTGCAAGTTTCCCAAGATCATGTACGAACACATCAAAACTCGTTAAATAAGCGATATTAGTGATTTCATTTTTACTCGTTTCGCAACATCACGACCTTTAGATAAATCTCTGCTCTCCACTTTACAGCATAAAACTTGCATCGAGCTCCATCTAAATTGCTAATGAGAAAAAAAACTAAAAAACATATGCCAGTGTACTGTTAGTTTTCTATTTCTTAATACAAAAGAAAGCGCCCACAAGTCAGTAACTCCTCGACAGCCCTTTTGTACGCGTCCATTTGCCCTCCGTCACTGCAACCGGGTACCAAGACAGCAGCCAGTCAGTGTCACAGGCCTTTTTCACACTGAGCCAGTCCCTTCCCAGGCAACTCCCGGCACACTCTGTGCCCTGAGCCAGGCCAGCGGGAGATCCGGAACGGCTCGAAAGGGCCAAGTCACAAAGGGCCAGCTGCTTGCAGAGCATTGGCTTTACATACGAGGAAGTAGGGCTCACTGAATGTACTGGATACGTGTGATCCGTCTTTTTAATCGTGCGGTTATTGAAAATGGAAAAAATTAGTGCACTGAAAATAAAGAATTTACTTCCGTGTAACTGATCGGGAGTTGCACGTGCTCAGTTTTGATCAGGGTTTTTCCTCAACGACATCACGTGATAAAACTAAAGCGCGTCAACTCCGCGTCTCATTCGCTGCCCTTTCGCCCGCTTTATTTATTTTGTTGTTGTTGTATTTTTTTTTTGCTCGGATCGATTCCCGAACCTTCCCGACGCCGAGCGCCCTCAGCTGACGTCTGCGGCGTTGCGCGATGCCGAAGTGTAAAACTGCTCTGATGCGGCGAGCCGCGCTTCATTGTCTGCATTAACTACAACGCAGCTCAACTTGAGCTCAAAGCGGTGGCTCATGAGGCCGCGCGCAAGCGGGAGTGTGCAAACACATCACAGAGGCTCATAAATATCTCATTCTACAACGGATCTTCCGTATGCCTTCTTATGAGCGCTCGCACCGAAAGCGTGCCGTGAGTGCGTTTAAATATAGCTGCACGGGAGCTCGCCCGGCTGACGCGAGAGCTGCCGGCCGACGCAGGAACTGACGGCTACGAGGAGGAAAAGTGAGGCCATTATTTTATTACGTAAATCTATCGCCACGCTTGGATGGTTTAGCATCTAGGTGGGGGTGTGAGGTTTCACTCAGAGGAAAACTGACTAAATGTGGACTGTTATATATGAGGATAAAACAACAACAAAAAAAAGAAGTAAATTTCACCTGAAGATTAAAGTAGGGATGAATTATTCCAATATTGTAGGTGCTAGCGTGCATAGACCTTTCTCCAAAATGAGTCATCAAATGAGTCATCCATTCATTCACGATGATACAAGCAGATTGACTTACTCAGCTGCATTTCATGAGCTTCAGTTTGCTTTTCTTGGTAGGGCTGGCGGTTTTCCACCTTTTTATATTTTTTTTTTTTTTGTTCTATTTCCTAATAAGCAGTTCAACTTTAATATTTAAAAGCCCACCATCAGCACGATGTCCGTGTTAATGAAAGAAAACAACTGAAGTTTGCATTAATATCAGGAAGGCGAGCAGTTGTGACTTGTTTTAGGTTTTGGCTTCCAGTCAACCCGAGCCCGTGTTGTGGGACGGAGCAGACGACCGCCCACATGTTTCTCCACTCCAATTTGCACTTCAACTTACAGACCGACGCCTGATGGGATGAATGCGAGGATGCCGTCAGCGGCGTCGTAAACACTCTCCTACGTCGGTCAGAAACATCATAAACGTGCTAAATCGAAGTTATGTTCGGTCAGATTTTTTAAGTGTGGAGGATTTCGGTGTTTTCGCTCTGTTGTTGAACACTCAACGGCGCTGCTCTCCCCCGAGGCGATTCTATTGAGGCTGCAGACATTCCCAAAAGGCTTTGTCACAGATGCTCTTTTTTTTTCTAAATTAGAAAATGATTATCGCAGAGGAAAAAGGTCAAACTGTCGACGAGAGAAAGCTGGTTTTTTGTTGTTGTTTTTGTTTAAGTTAAAAGTCACAGGCAGACTACAACGTGAAAATAATTTGACAGGCTATTAACATGCTAATAAAGTCGTGCATTCCTCACTTCTCAGAAACGACCACACGTGAGTGTGATCTGCATATCTTTTGGATTTTTGGCCGGTAGTCAGACAAAAAAAAAAGTCTGAGAAACAGAAGTTTGTAGACAAACACTTAATTGTTTAATTTAAATACAATTGGCATATATTGATAATTCAACTAATGGTTAGTCGCAGCTTTAATAGAAATACAGTTAAACTAACACTTAAAGACTTTGTAAAAAAAAAAACCCCGAAAAAACAACAACTAGCAATTTTGGTGGTCTTCAAATTTGAAAAAAAAAAAATGTTCCAGTTATGTTTTAGTACCAACTCCTCGCAAAACCCTCTCAAAACAAACAAAACGCATCCGGAGAAGCATTTCCTCAATTGTTGACATTGTTGTAAGCTCCAATTTTCTGAAATGACAGAGTGGCTTTAAAATCTCTTGGCTGGCAGTATTGATGTCTAAAGCACTTTAGCAGTATCTCTGTCTCCGCCACAAATACACACACACACACACACACACACACACACACACACACACACACACACTCTCTCTCTCTCTCTCTCTCTCTCTCTCTCTCTCTCCCCCCCACTTCCCCTTCCTGGTGAAGTACAGGATGTGCGGCTGAAGAACTAAGCAGTTTTTTCTCCTGTCTGCTGTTGCCAGGAATGCTTTATGGGCCATGTTAATATTGGAGTTCTCTTGCCGGAAAGATTGCTTGATTCAATCAAGCAAGTCACTGCCTTGTAAAGTCATTACACTTTGTGCAATGTCATGTGTTCTGGAGCCAGTGGACGGTCCCGTGTTTTGTCCCGGCATTAGGGAAGTAGCCTAGCAGAAAGCATGTGTGCCCAGCAAGTCAGCGCCTATAAATAGCCATCACCAACTAACATAAACACTCTTTTTTTTTTTTTAAATCAATTAGAGATGCATTTTTTCCATAACCAAAACAAAGCACAGCATGTTGTCCTTGTCCATTTGTGCTGCGGGGGCGGGGGGGGGGGGGGGCAGACTTATAAAATAAAAGACTTCCGACCAAAATTGCACAAGCTGAAGGCTTGAGGGTATCAGATTGCAAAAAAAGACACGAGAGAAAGATGCAGAGATTGTGTGGTAGGGAGGGAGGAGGAAGTTGATATCCACGCAGGATATCAGAGGAAGAAGAGAAATAACAGTGACCTCACTGATAGCATCTCCTGTAACTGTGTCACTTTTTTTCTGAGAGGGACAGAAGAGCCGCAGGGACCAAAAAAAAACAAAAAAACTTGAAATATGCAGAAAGGAAAAGGCGAAGAGGACACGGAGAGCAGAGACGAGAGGAAAAGAAAACAACAGCAGTTTGAAGTGAGTGGAGCAGAGGGAGAGGAGAAGTACTTTTTTTTTTTTTTTTTTGAAGCCTCAGTGCAGGCTGAGAAGAAGAGACTCTTACCTGCTCAGAGGTGGTGGTTTTTGGTGGGACGGAGAAGTAAGGAGAGTCAAAGGGTCCCGGGGTGGTCTGGGCGAGGGGGTGGGGTGGGGTGGGGGGGGGTCTCGGTCCGGCTTGAAGCAGGGCTGGAGGGTGGTCCAAGGAGAGGGGAGGAAGGATGGAGTGACAGGGAGCAGGGAGACGGGGAGGCTAAAGGGGGGAGAATAAAACGCCGCTTGCCTCTCCCTCCCTTTCTCTCTCTCTCTTTTATCTGTTTTCTCCTTCCAACATATACACACACACACACACACACACACACTCTGACACGCGCGCTCGGAGGCAGACACCAGAACCCGGAGTCACTCAGATAATAGACAGAGAAAAGAGTCTTTACATTTACACGCTCTGCCACGGGGAGGGAGGGGGGAGGGAGGAGGACGGGGAGGGGAGGGGAGGGGAGGGGAAGGGAGGGGAGCGTCCCCTCCTACTCTCCTCCAGGCAGCCAATGGGAGGCGGCAGAGAAGGTGTCCGGGCCGGCCAATGAGAGAGGAGGCAGCCGGTGCCTTACCCCAGCCAATAAGTGCAATAGCTCATATCCAGTTGGAATAATTACAATATGGAAGGAGTCACGAAAAGCTTCCCTTCTGAAGGACGGACCAAAGCGCTGCACTCCTGCCAGGGAGAGTGATTTAGGGCTGCCACAGACATTAGAGTGATTAGATTCTGAGCCACTCAACCCCGGCACAATATCACCGCCGGCAGACGGTGGAGGGGGGGGGGGAGAGAGAGAAAAAAAAACAGGCTTCAGTCAGCTGTAGTTTGACAATTACTAATGCACGGTCAAAGAAGCAAGGCAGGGAACACACGAGACACATGCAGGCTCCTCTCCCCCACACCCACACAATCAATTCCCTTGTGCCTACCGTACCTTTACACTCCGCAACAGCGCTCATCAGCGATGAGCCGGGAATAAGCACCCAGTGTGAAATTTCATCAGGCGCCTTTCCCTCGTACGTTCCCGAAGCAAGCATACCTCGCTTCCACAAGTCTTATTTTATTTCCTCCCGCTCAATCGATGGCTCCGGCGAGCGTAATAAATGATCAATGGGGAACTGTCAGGTCGAGGAATGAAAGGCACATCACCGCTGCGCTCCTCATTCTGCTCAGAGAAGTGAAGGAAACACCAGTTATAATGTTACATCAAAAGCACTTCAAAACAGAGGCAGTTGTTCTTTTTTTTTTTTTTTTTTTTTTTGGTCAGCAAAGACGGCTTGGCGACTTGCTGAAAGATAGATTTTTTTTTTTTTCTCCCCTGAGGGATGGAGGAAAATTCTCAGGGGCCGCCAGCTGTGCGCGTGTGGGTGGGTGGGTGTGGGTGGGTGTGGGTGGGGGGGATGTAGGGTTTTGATATACTGCTGCGAAAGTTCGGGATTTTTCTTCATGATTTCTTCACAAGCTTTAACAGTAACCTGACTTAACTGTGAAAAGAAAGAAAAAAAAAAAGGTCCCCAGAGGAAAATGAGCCCTCCATTTTCTAAACTGCCGTTAGGCTTTCCCAGCATGCACTGGACAGGAGGGGAGAGTACGCCCTGGACAGATTGGCAGTCTATCACAGGGGTTAACAAATATGGATTTATATTCACCTACATTATAATCTCCTATCACACGAGTTCCGACCCAGAAATCTGATTGGTCGACTGTACATTTGGAACGTGCTCAAATCAGCATGACGGCACACCCTGCTCCTCAATTCAATTCCAATATAATTGGAATTGAATTTCATCTGATATGCAATATAATGTTGTTTTTACTTATTATAGGCCTATTAAATGTGACCCATTTGGCAAAATCGGGTCTTTCTTTGTCCTTTTTTTTTTTTGTCACTTAAATGTGTTTGAGATGTGGTAGGAAACTCATGATGAGCCTTCCATGGGTTTCCAGATACTCTTTATTTGTAAGTAAGAAGTGATGTACTATGATGTCATTTAAAAAAAAAAAAAAGTAATTATAATGATTGCATCACAAAGATAACTTAACGCTAAGTGGGAAAAAAAGATGTTTCTCAAAGAATCTTTTTTTTTTTTTTTCAAACTTTGAACTTGGTAGTGTTTCATTGCCCCTTCGGACATTATATACAACGCAACTTTACACCGATAAAATAACAACTTTTGACATTCAAACAAGTCTCCATTATGTAAATGTTTATTTCTGGCTTTATTCAGACGTGACCGTAAACATAAAAACCAGAATGTTAATTCAAAAAAAAAGTTGCAGGAGTAGAAAACACGGTGTATATTTTCTTTATCCATAAGAAATATAAAAAGTCTTAAAAACATTGAAATAAGGCCTCATAAGATACAATAAATACGACTGTTTGGATGACTGAAGTTTGTCGCACGCTACTTAAATCCGCGGCTCTCTGAAGAGTTTTTAGAGGATGTTGCGGATAAGGTGATGCATCAGGGTGAAACTGTTGCACGTCAGGGGCCAGCAGGTCTTCACATCACTCCCCGTTGAATGATGGTTTGCAGGGGCCCCGGAAATCGATGACGCTGTCGATGCCTGAGTGCATTATAACTTGGTTGGATATGCACAGCGCAAGTGTGGCATCAAACTGCCAGTTTAGCAGAGAGTAAAATCTGCAAGTTGGTGTTTATCCGAAATCAATTTCTCTTCGACGGGGGAAGCTTGATAAAAAAAAAAAAATCCAGTATTGTCAGTGGTGAAAATAATCCATAGCGGGCTCTTTGCTTGTATAATGGTGTCTAAGATTGGATATACATGCATGACTCTTAATCAGAAAAATGATTTCATGGGTGTTTATTCTATCGACAGGACCTTTTTTTTTTTTTTTTTTTCATGGTTTCTTCCATGACCGAGTTTCCATCTTTAACAATACGGTGATTGTAAACGATCTTATGAGCGCGCTCATGGAGTTTCTGGACTAATCCAGTCCGTCCGGAACCTCCGGCATAGAAACTATAGCAGTAACGTAGCAGAAGGGTCACAGATTCCAAAGGCATCACTCATTTACAGTAGCATAGTTTTACAGAACAGGGCTGATACGTAGCCCATCTGTGTGTGTGAGTGGGAGAGGAAGAGACATAAAAAATTCATTAGAAGATGGAAGGAGATGTCACATCGAATATGTAGCCAGCTGCACTGATGACCATGGGAAGTGAGCTGTGTAAGGCTGGTGCGGTAGCTGTGAATGTAACATTGCAAGACCTGACCTGGGTGAATTCTAGATTGCGCTATGACAGACGACTTGTCGGCAAGAAAATGCAAAAAAAAAAAAAAAAATGGAAGCGTAATGAATATAAACAGATTGGATTTTTTTTGTGGCTCCTTGTTTATCATAAACAGTTTGAAAAATACTGGTTTCGAAGGGGATTTTCTGGACGGCAACAAAGAGTAATTATATCACAAAGTAGCTGCTAAATTTTGGCTGAGTTTTGGCAAGACATGACGAATTCTGTTTCAATCCAGAAGAGAATTATTATTATTATTATTATTTTTTTAAATACATTAAACCAAATACACAGACACAGATTTCATATATTCAATGGCATCGATTCAGGAAAGGCAACGAGCAATAAAGAGTCAGGATTGGGCAGTATGGGTAAGTCTTCTCACCTCCTGTAGAAAACATCCCCGGCACTGAGGACTGTTTGATGGGCTTTACTTT
Organism: Embiotoca jacksoni; assembly: GCF_022577435.1. NCBI lineage: Eukaryota > Metazoa > Chordata > Actinopteri > Embiotocidae > Embiotoca > Embiotoca jacksoni. Next base: position 17,694,086 of record NW_027185340.1, on the reverse strand, counting down.
GATGGTGAATCATGCTTCCCCGGTTACTTCCCCCAAGTGCAAGAGTGACAAAAAGGCATCAGAGCGACATACCTGGGTCAGTGTAAAAAGAGAGTGCAGGTACGACGAAGCGGTCAGAGCCTATCTTCACAATGCCAGGAATATTCACTCTCCATAACATCCTCCTCATCAAATATTTAAAGACACGAGGGAAAAAAAAATATCGACTTAAATGCCACGGGATTCACAAGGGGATTTAAAGACAGGGAGAATGCTACTCATTATCTATCTAAATGTCAGTGAAATGTGAAAGCCCTGCATAAGGTCTTACTTATTTCTGACACACTACACAAATGTTGCTTTAGGACTTCTTCTTACCCTTTAATTTAATGGGAAATATGTTGATATAGTTGGAGGCAGAATGCATTGGAATAAAACAAATTAAAAGTCATACTTGAAGACATTCAGTGGTAATTTGTAATTTGTGTCTTTTTGAACATACTTATTTTCCTGCATATAAGCCGAGGTTGGTATCGCGCAGAAAGAAGGCATCTCTTCTCTCAGATAAAGCACATAAGAAGGTCGCGAAACAAAAGCGGCAGTGCAACAACACAGTTAAGATATTGTTAGATTTGGATTAACGTGACAGTGAGTCACCACCAGCGAATAAACACAGCCCAGAGATCTGACATCTGTGGCTCTTCGCGCCCGCCCCGAACGTAATTAAGCCCCTCGATATCTGGTTGTCACCTTGTTGTATCATTACTGTCCTCGGATCATTTCACTGTACTTGGTTATTACTTAGCACCCACTAAATATAGCTTTCCCCAGGCCGCTAGTGTGATAGCACTTTGCAGCTGTGGGTTATTACGTCCCAACCACCCCCCCACCCACTCCAGCCTCACTCAGTCAAGACGACTTAAATAGATAATACGCCACTCAGTGAGATATTTTTATTTTTTTTATTTTTTTTCCCCCCCTGAAGATTTACTCAACCAGGGACATTGAGGAATTGGACAGGAGTTATGATGTTAGTTTATTTTATTTTTTCTTTCAGCCAGGGACGCTGCTGCGACACTGAGCCCTCCCAGTCAATTAATATAAGCTGTATAGCTCTCGTAAGGCTGCGATGCTTAAGAGGCAGATTTTATGAGATTGAGTGGGAAGTGACTATTTATTTTTAGGGTATCCCGCATTTTTATAATGGAGTAGGCGATTGGTTAAATTTGGGCCTCGATTCTTAGATGACATGCCACGAAAGATGACGCCTTAAGCCTTCAAGTATTTAATCCCGACTTCTGCTGGAGTTTATTGAAACGTGAAACTTGAAAGAAACTGGGCTCAAAGTTGTTATTTTTTACAGTTTGCACTGTCCTATGAATTCATGTACAAGCCTATTTAGTGCTGTGCACCAATACAGGAAGTCATTTAGTATAAGAAAACGAAATGTCTCAAGCTAATACGGAATTTTACATAATTACAGGCTGTAAAAAAAAAAAATCTTGTAACCTAACGCACCAGATGGTTTACACTCTCTGAGAAGTCATCCTTGGAAACTTGTTTGGAAAAGAGCAGGCAGTTTCATTAAATCTTGGCAGGTGATTGAATGAACCGGGCTGACTTAAACCAATCAGATCAGTTTTTTTTTCCATGATTGTATTGGATACAGCGCGCAATGGCAGATAGCCTTGGTGGGGCGGGATAAAACATAATAACTTCAGTTATGTGTTCTGGCATTTCGGCCGTCGCTATTTAGGTCGGTTTTTTTTTTTGGTGTGAGGGGGGGGGGGGGGCAGAAACGACCATATTTGGACAAACTGGGGAGGAGTGAAGGGCTAGGAGTTAGAGTTGGAGAATTGTTTTAGTCAGCCTAGTGGCCCACAGTGGTATTGCATTTGAAGGTTTCTCAGCATTCACTTGTTAGACACTGCGACTACGTCTATTTTTATACACAGTCCATGATAACAAGTTGTTATCACTGTACAACAGTTGGGCCTAAATGCCTCGTTCTCTCAGCCTGGAAAAACCTTGTGATTGGTCCAAAAAATAACATCAAAATTCCATTGTGCTATTCTAATTGTATTCCTTATTATGCATTTTATCTATTTCTTATGCTTTTTATCTGTTTTATTCTAATTTCTTTTCTATATTTTTAAATGTTCCTTTATATCCGTTTTTATGTGAAACACTGCATGTAATTATCTTGCTGTGAAGCACTTTGAGCTACATTTCTTGTATAAAAGGTTCTATACAAATACAGTTTATTATTATTCTTATTCTTATTATTATTATCATTATTATTATTCTACAGAGTGGGTAAACCTCTGGAGTGTGGACAAAGGACATACTTTCTGTACATTTCAGATACGGTCTATAAAGATGTCATTTGTGTCCAGATGTAGAGGAAATTTCTGCTCCACAGTTGCTGACCTTAGTACTTGAACCCCATTAATGGTAAATACTACATTGTCTTGGGCTCATTTGATGAAGCATGTTATTCTGTTGAATGCTGTAATTGATCCTACTATTCAGTCATCTTTTACTTTAGCTGTATCCAATAGTTATAGCTCACCAGCATTACTGTCCACTGTAACAACTTAAAGGTAAGGAAATATTTTATGGTGGGCGTCTCATTTTAAAGTACCAATTTAGGTCATCTCTGAGCTATTTGAATTAATCTTCTTAATCAAATATTATCTTGAACGCCTCCTAACTTTAAGGAAGAGATTTGAGGGGATTTTTTAAGCCATCACAAATGACTAGTGACCTAATTTAGTTCTCCTTTAAAATCCACTTTACTTGTAGACCGACAGCCAACGAATCCATAATTGCCTGGTAATTTCATTTAGAAAAATGTCAATCTTGACATGTTCAGGCGAGTTTGTGCTTCTGCCCTAATTAGTTATGAGAAGTCCTCTGATCTAGAATTGCACTCCACGAATGCAGAGTTACAGTTTAGTTGATACAGCACAAATCAGTTTTTTTTTTATTTCACACATTTCTTCTTTCTTTTCAGAACCTGGTTACTCATGATGCAACTCGACCACTGACCATTTGACCGGAGACTCGGGTGTGCCACACCGGCCTCAAGCAGAGATGAGGAGGTGAAGCTAGTTTTTTTTTTTCTAACTTCACAACTTAAAGTGCCAGCCAGAACTGACTCCTGTGACATCACCCGAGGCGTTTTATTTAGATTTTCACTTCTACATTAGTATTGCCCTGTTCTTCTCTGATGATCTCTCAACAGTAATTTCAAGAACCATTGATGGATTCTATACGGAAGTGCTGTATCTTTTTTTTTTTTTTATCTTTAAAATTTGCCTAAACATTTCAATCACCCATATCATGGTTATTTTGTCGTATAAGATCAACCAATTAACCTTCATGACATGCTATATCAATACAGGCCCATATTTCTAACAAATGGATGCTATCACTTTTATTGTCAAGATTGTGTGTTGAATTATCTTAAAGGTCACCGAAGGATAATAGATCTTGTAGGACCGAGGTGCCTTGAACGCTTCCCACTGCAACTGGAGAAACTGATTTGTGGTGGAGTCAATGCCACCATCTGTGAGTAGGACATAAAACTGCTGGTCGGCGCAGCTGAGTGAAAGGTATCAAGGTCACCAGATCTTCGTGAGATGGTTCCATTTGGTTAGGCGTCTAAAAAAAAATACAACACACTGCACAGACCGGTGTAGGGTACGTCACGTTACTGTTGTAGTTGAAAAAAAACTTTAATTCAGTGCCTGGGAGAAACAGTACAGCGCAGTTTGTTATAAAAATGGATATCCACAGGTTCAGTCAAGACATCAGTAGCGCTAAGGCCAAGTTAGTCTCTGAAATTTAATGCAAGGCTACTGCAAAAATATTCTCCTTAATATACTGGTTCTCTTGTCCCTAAAACCCACGACAGCAATCACTCCAACCGACAGAGATTAGCAGCAAACTAATCATTTCCAGCTTACTCGCTGATGGGCTTTTATAAGGTGGCAAAAGGGGCAACAATCATTTTGGAATCATAACGCTCAATTTTAGCTCGAAGGAATCTTGACTTCTGGATGTGGGAATATTTATTACAGTAGTGTCTGTTTGTTTAAATTTGGTGTGAAGCACAAGTGTCTGAATCCACTTGAGTAAAAACTATTGTAACGTTTCTATATATGCAGAATAATGCTAACCAAAGTGGTCCCAAATGATTCACTATATGAGCTTATTGTGTAGAACAGTCCCGGGTTTGTAAGTGTCTGATCAGAAGCTCTTTTGAGTAACAAAGTCAATTTTCTGTCTTGTGTAAAATATGAATGAGGGTATTTAGCATTTTTTCATTTTCCTTTTTTTTTGTCGTTACATAACTTCATTTAAAAATAAATATCTATTATCTTATTTAAATTTAAAATAGTCCTTAAAAGTTTGCTGTACCCCGTCATAACCCAAAATTCTAAACTGAAATTGGAAAAAAAAAAAATGTGGAAATGATCAATATCTAAAAATAAAAAATAAAAATAACAGGAAGGATATATAGCATTTTCAAAAACAGTTCAAAAGGTAAAACATTGATAACGTCAAAAAAAAATAAAAAAAACAAAACAAATGACAAACATGTAATATACAGAATCTTTAAAAAAAACAAAATGGGATACAATTTGAGAACGCTTTTAGCTTCTCTGCTGTTGTTCCGCCCCTTGAAGAAAATATGTGCCAATGCCCCCGAGAAAAAGGACCATCACCCCTCTGTTTGACCCATCTCTTTGGCGTTTGTGGAGGGGAGGAGCAGACAATGCAAAGCGTCCCTCCCAAGCAAAGTGCCAGAGGGCCAGTTCATTGGACGCCACATGTTCACCAGTCGTGTAATCAGGGAATTAAAAAAAAAAAATAAAAAAAAAAATATACATGTCTGCTTGGACATAAAAATAGTGTTTAACTAGGGCCCAGAACACACACACACACACACACACACAAAAAAAGAGGACGGACGGGATTTATTTTTTGGAGGGTGTTGTGAGGGCGTTCTCGATGCAGAGGACGACGTAGGAGCCGGAGCAGCTGCTGGAGCTTTGCTGCAGGACGTGGCCGCTCTGTAGTGATGATGCCAGACCAGTCACAGCGTGGTCACCTGCCCGCCATGTTTCGCAGTAGTGGTCTGTTTGCCGGTGGCCTTTGTTGCTTGATCCATGCCAGACCATTTTCTCAGGCCTGGAGGTAAACGAGAACACACAATGACGGCAAATCAGCAAAGGAAACAACGGCTTCCACTTCATTAATAGTTACATGCTAGTGCACAGGGTGCTGCATGAAATGTCACTGTAAAAAAAAAAAAGATTTTGTCTGGTTAAGGAGGACTCACCATGCGCTATCCCTGAGGATGTCTCTGCCATCGAAGGAGTAGATGGGTACATTCTCCCTCATTTTGCTGTTGTCACCAAAGATAGACTCCCAACTACGAAACAACACTTGGTCCTGGGAGGTAGAAAAAAAAGAAAGCAGTTTATTATATTTACTTTCTACTGTACAAATATTTTTTTTAATAAAACGGCAAAATACACAGAATACATTTACTTTAGACAATAATAAGGACCAAGCAGTGATTCATCACGATTTGCCAATAGTCGATAAGAAATAAGAAAAAAAATAAAATAAAAAAAGTTTATACACCTCCGTGTTTTCATCGGCACCTGACAGGGATGCATTTCCACAACCAGCAGGTGGCGGTCATGCACCTAAAAGCTGTTCGCCAATCGCTAATGAGCAACAAACAAACATGTTACTACCGGGGCTTCGGTAAAACGTGCGCGGCGCTGTGAGATTCGATGCCACTGCACAAACATGCAAATCTGTCTACAGTTGAAAAAAAAAAGCTTTTGCGTGGCACTCCCTCAAAAAAATCAACGAGTGTGCGGGTTCGGTGCAAAACTCTTCAGCTTCGTCAAAGGTGAGGGTTTTCCAAGTTTGTACGAGCAGAGTTGAAAGCATGACGGCGTCTCTCTTTCTGTGTGTGTTTGAGCAAACGAACTGTACGTGCAGCGCCGTGGTTGTTGAATAGTTTAATTGTTACCAGGGAACATCGAATTGTATTTTTTTCTCGAAATGCTCACCCCTACTAACGAGTACTTATTTTTTATAAGAAACGTTCAAATGAAGTAGCGTCAGTGCGTCAGTTGCACTCGACCGTATTGCCGCTTCTCCAGCAGCAGCGTGTTACCTTCAGGTTCACGATGGGGGAGCTGTCCCGGTCCGACCTGCGGACGATGGTGTAGAGGTCTTGAAGCTTGGAGGACAGGAAGGCTCTGAAGGTTCCCTTCAGACCCACAGCACGAGCCTGCTGGAAGCACAGGAAGTCTGCCCCGCGAATGCCTCGCATGTTGCCAGATTGAGGGGCGTTCAAGGCGATGAGGTGTAGCTGATGAGGACAGTCAAGATGGTTACATTAAGAAAAAAAAAAAGCAACCTTGGACCCAGTTCTATTTCTGGTCGTGTTAGTGTTAAGTGTCTCATTTTATCGGTGTTCACTCTATGCTTCTTTTCCTGCGCAGCAAAGCTAAAAATGAGCCTGGACTGAACTGAGAAAACTTTTTTTTCGCTTATGCACAGGAAAGTTATTTTAAATTGAAATGTGTGAGCACAATCGTCGAAGCCACTTTTGAGTTCTTATTGACCATTTTTTTTTTTATCTTGATTTATACCAGTTTATGCTACATTAATGTGACATGATACCCTCTACAATTACCTAATTTGATATATATTATATTCTCGAACCCTCCTGCGTCGAGTCTACTTACTCCTGATCCTGATGTGTCGACACGGCCAGCAGGCTCGGGCACAGGTGGGTTGGGTCGTCGCTGGGGAGTGACAGGGTGTCTGCTGTCAGTGTGGTGGGTGGCTAATCTCCCATCGGTCTGACCCGTGTGTCTCTGGTCTGGGAATCTGGGCTCATACTTTAGAGGGTATCTGGGATCTATAGGTGGCTGCGGTGGAGGCTCAATGGGTCGCACGGCAGAACCACCCTGGGAGTAATGGCCCGCTCCGTTGTTGTGGGACTGGTCTTGGGACTGGGGGTACAGAATCACAGGTGGAGGTTGGACTTCTGCTACCTCATTCTCCTGTAAAATAAAATACAAAACAAATGAAAGAGATTCAGGAACTATGAAGTGTGTTTATTCTGTTGTTCTGTGGAACTTACCAGATCTCTGAAGAAGGGACTGTACTCTCCAAGCTGGAAGGAGGGAAAACAGCTTTGAAGTTTAATTGTATAAAATATCTACGGTATTGTCTGTGGTTTGAATGCTTGTTTCGAGCTCCATGGTGAATTTCAAAGTAAAATGTAGATGACTATACCATGACTTGCCGCAGTCCATCGCGTACTCTCAGATAGAGGTCTGCTTTGTCTATGATGTAGATGAGGCTGCCCTCTACCTGCCGTCTGGCAGTAGCAATCATTGTGTCATATGACCTCAAAACTGTAACCTGTGGAAAACAAACCCTGTATTCAGCTTTTTGTTGGAAATACTATTAATAGCTGAGGAATTGTTGACATAGTTTATCATTGTAAAACAGCACAACTGGTTAGATCACAACTGGGCCAGTCTGCAGATGAATCATCAGGACTGGAAGCGTATTTGAAATGTCAGCTTCATGGCACTTACCCCAGAGGAGTGACCAGGAGTTCCAGGCTGGCCTGGGGGACCGGGAGGTCCAGGGAGACTGACGGCTTTAAATGGAAACAAGATCCTGTCAGTGAGTTGTTTTGTGAACAGCTGGAGGGGAGTTTTTGTTTATGTGGGCAACAAGTTAAGTGCAGAGGGAAGCAAGATAGTGTGGCTTCCAAATACTACACTAGTGTTAGCTAATGTGTGAGGTTAAAGATAAGTCGTAAAGTCAGCTCAGTAAATCTGTAATGTGAAACACATGCAAAAACAAATCTTCTGACCATAGTTAACATTAGCCGCCATAAGCTTGTGCTCACACGAGACAGCAAAAAAAAAATCTTACCTCAAAATGGACAAATTGTCACTTTAAAGTCACCTTCATAGTTGTAAAAGAGACATTTTGACAAAAGCACTGCTGAAGACTATGAGAAGTTTTATTGTTTTGTATCCACTTACAGTGATTAGGCCTGTATGCTCCTGGAAGTGAGGATGACCCCGGTGGTCCTGGAGGTCCAGGTGGTCCCGGAGGACCTGAACGCCCATCGTAACCAATCCCTGGTGTCCCTGGAGGTCCCTGGGGTCCAGGAGGGCCCCTTATAGAATCTCCCTTTGGTCCCTAACATGAAAGAGGAAAAAATTAAGATAGAGGAACATCCATGATTTTTTTTTTTAAATTTCAACAATCTAGGTCAGGACAAACTTTTGGTGACGATAATACCAAATACTAAAAACACCTATGCAAGTAAAACAAGAACTGTAAATACACAACCGATATATTTTAGTCTCAAAACTCACTGGTAGGCCTGGGTTGCCAGGCGGCCCTGAGGGGCCTTGTACTCCTCCAAAACGTGGGTCATAAAATCCACCACCAGGCTCTCCTTTTTCTCCCTTGACACCCAAGTCTCCGCGCTCCCCCTTCATTTCATTCTGTTGGAAAACATTGAATATTTTGATGTTTTTTTTTTTCTGTTGACAGTCATTCCAGTATACTAGTTGTAGTTAAACTGTTTGGTGGTGCTAGGTTACCTTGAGTGCGTAAATATCCAAATTAGAGGCTGTTCCTGGAAAAAGAGAAAGATGCTTTAGTAATAAAAACACTGCTGCGGGTGGATGTGGAATAATAGTACTTCATATGTACAGTTAACAAAAATAGAAATGCAACATTTTTGTTATCGCTTCCGTTTTTCACGAGGCGAAGTAAAAGGTCGATATTCCTGCAGCCAGCGTGCCGATCGCGCACTCACAATTTGTGACACGTGTGGCACCGTGTTGGATGATAAAACTGCACATTTTATTGTGGCCTGCTATTGTGACCAATCCCAGGAACACCTGTGCAATAATCATGCTGTTTAATCAACATCTCGATGCGCCTCATCTGTTAGATGGATGAAATATCTTGGCAAAGGTGAAAGGCTCACGAACATGTATTTGAACCAAATTGTGAAGAAAGAGAAATCTTTTTTTTTTTCTTAAAATAAGCAACAATTCTTCGATGTTTTATTTCAACTCGTGAAAAATGGGAGCAAAAAAAAAGTGTTGCATTCATATTTTTGTTGAGTGTTGACTCTGGGATTTACCTGGGATGCCTGGAAGCCCACGGTCTCCATGTTCTCCTTTTTCACCTTTAATTGCTAAAACAAAATACTGCATATTTAACATTGCCCTTAACAGTATCCTACAGGTGTAACCGATCTTGGCACTTCACAGCTATAAGCACCCTCTTTCGCTGATAGTGATTTCTTCTGCGTTTTATCTTTTCCCTCTTCAAATCTAGTCTCGACAGCTTAATCTCTTGACAGTGGAGTATATATCCACTTCAGGCTGAGGCAGCAGGATCAAACTGAAATTAAGATAGAACTGTGTCTCTGCAGACACTTTAAACCCTTTATAAATCTCTCTGTGTCACATTTACTTATCGCTTCCATTCTGATCCCTGAGTTTCAGTCGTTCTGTCCTACTGTATTTGGTTTCGCTGCTAAGACAATAAATATTGCATGTCGGGTCATCATACCTGGGTAATTCCTTGAAGTTTCGTCATAGCGCTGTAAACAGAAAGTAGACCAACAGGGAAAGATTTAGTCCAGAGTACGCGAGAGACACGACTGGTATGTAAATGTCCAAAACATCGTTCAAAGCGTGAATTTTGCGATCTCATGTACTTACATTGAAGCGATCTAAAGGAATGGGAGGCCCCGGGGGTCCAGGTGGTCCAGGTGGTCCTGGTTGGCCAGGGACTCCCTAATGAAAACAAATGTATTTACTCTTAGTCACTGTTTTGGTGTGTGGATAGAGAACTGAGTTCAGCCCCGTTCCGATCTGCCACTGAAATGCGTCCTGGGTGATCCGATCACAAGTGGAAAGCTTAAAGTACACGACTGAATGAACCCAGGAGGCGTTGAGATCTGATCCGCTCACGCCACATTCAGAGGTGGAGCCAGAGCCTTTTTGGAGCCAACCCCAAGTGGCCATCATTGGTATTGCACTTCATGGCCTCGCTTGTCAGATCTAGAAGCTATGTTTAATTTCACATCCAGCACTGATGTGAACATGTACAGCTTCGGTTAGGATTAAGGAGGACTATTCTCTATGAAGTCACATATCTTCTGTGGACACGATACACGGGAGTGTCCATCAACATCGAGCACAGTCGCGACAAAAACAGTGGCGCTTTTTAATAAATAAAAATTGTAGCATGCATACCAATGTCTTTCTGCCAAGACAACAACTGACAGCTGTTTAATTAAAAAGGCTTGTTTTATTGGCAGTACACTGGAACTTGATCTAAACAAAATAGAATTTGCTTGCGAGCTAAAAGGCCATGAAAATAAAGTTTAAAATAAGGACCATAGTAAATTAAATAGGCTAACAGATTATATAAAAAGGCAAGTTAGCCCATTTTTGATACTCAGTGAAAGACACCACCTTTTCACTGTGTATGCGTCTTTAGAGCAAGTGTCACCGGTGGCGGGAAAGCCGACAACTTTTTTGACAGAAGGCAGGTCTGACATTTGGGGTTGGAAAGTCAACAACATGATGTCATACTGTCATCACTACTTATTAACAATAACAATATTTATGAACTTAAAAATATGAATACTTACAGGGTAGCCATAGCCCGCACCACCCGCTGACTCTCCTTTCTCACCCTTGTATCCATTTACACCAGGGCGACCCTGAAAGGCCAAAGCCATTGATTATTTTTTCCCGCACTTGGGAGATAAAACAATAAAATAATAAAAAACAAGAGTAAAAATTTACCTATACTCATAACAATATACTTTAAGTCAGCACAATGTATACGGTACTCAGAGCTGCATTTATTTATGTGAAAATAGACCAACATAAACACCAAGAAAGGACACTTACAGGTCTTCCAGGCATTCCAATTTCACCCTTTATTCCAGCCGGCCCGTACTGACCCTACAAGAATAAATCATGAGGTAAAGATAATGTGAGCTCACTAGAGAATAAAGTGGAAAAAAATAATAATCCTGTTTTGGTACATTAGCTTAATACTTACAGAGGGTCCAACAGGTCCTGAGGGTCCTCTTTCTCCCTACATACATTGGGGGGGGGGGGGGAGGCGATTAGTTTCAAATATATGACCAGAAGATAAAACACATAAGTGCTTGAATGCTTAAAAACAGTCAGCAAAACATTACAGACAGATAGAAATGCAGCAAGACTCACCTTCTGACCAGTGAGCCCTTCCAGATGCACAAGATTTCCATCTGGTCCGATTACTAAGCCTGGCTCACCTTTCTCGCCCTGAACACAAGCAACGAGACCTCACAGAATCACAGACAGCAGTATCACAATGATTAGCGGCTAAATTAATTGTCAAACAAGTCTTTACCTTGACTCCATAGCCTGGAGGACCGGGGTCTCCATTGTCACCTTTTGGTCCAATAGGACCCTGCAAGTTAGATAAAATACATAAATGACAATTGATAAACTAACAAGAGGTCAGAGGAACAGCCTTTGGACAGCAGGAAATATGTTCCCTTAGATCAATCCGCTATCTTGTGTTTAGACACCGAGTGTAGAAATAAGATGTGGTGGGATTCTTTCAGTAGATGAAGCGTAATATGATATTACTTTCGTACAGAGCAGCATTTGATCGATCCTCACCAAATTACACCAATGAATATGGATGAAGATTTAAAACAGTCTAGAATACAAATATCAGCAGACGGAGCACCTTCACGCACACAAGGTTTGAACATGGTATGAATATGATATTCCATATTTTAGTCATCCACAACAAATCTCATTAAAATACCAAAGTCAACAACGAATTGATCCTATCGGCAAACGTTGTGCAACCAAAATCCGATGTAGACCTTTGTATTTGTGCCAATATAGTCCGTAAATGAATAAAAACACATCAGTCAACCACATAGTTGCACCGAGGGACATGTTCCTTCATTACCGTAAACTCAGACACTGTAATTGTAAACCAGTTTCATGTAAACCAACCTGCTGCTTGAAATGCTAGCTTGTGCTTCCAATGTATATTCGTTTGCAACTGAAATATTCAACCATAACTGACTTCTGCAGAAACGTTTGTTAAAATCACAATGACAATTGGTTTAAGATATTACATTTAATTGTGTTTTTCTTTTCTTATTTAATGAAACGAGAAATATTTGTGACCCGTTTTTAACGAGGTCTTCAGTTGGACTGAAAGATATCGAGGCTGAGACAGTGTAGCCGAGCTGTAAAGTGGTCGGAGATGGCCAAACACTTTGGTTGGTCTTTACAAAAAGAAAATGAAGAATAAATGTAGAATAACATCAGTCAAAATATATTTTACCAACACGTTCAAAACGGAACACAAAACCATGTTTTGTATCACATAGAAGTCCATTATCTTTGACATTTACAGTATGTGGTAAGAAATGAAAGATTAAAGCTTTGATATCGCCCACGTGGTTATAAACAAGAGCAAGATATTGAAATTATGTAAAAGACTTACAGGGAATCCAGCTTGACCAGGTAAACCGGGGCCACCCTATACAGGAGAACAGAAAGAAAACATTTACATTTACTTCGTTAGATCAGTGTGCCGTGTTTTCATAGCCATCAGCCCAACATTTGTTTTTACCGATTTCTTGTGTTTTATTGGACAGCCCACTCTGAAAGGCAGGCAATTGCTGTGTGATGGTGATACATACCTGTGCCCCAACTCTGCCAACAGCATCAAACTGTAGAGAATGGAGTTCAGACATCATTATTAAAAGTTAAAACTGTTATTAATGTTGGATTTTGGAGAACAAATGGCCCCGATGTGCACGTCTGCTACTGTGTTTCCTTTTTGTTACTTACGTTGTCGGATGTCTGGTAGACGATCTGTCCTGGCGGTCCGGGTGGACCTGGTGGACCTTGGAAGCCGGTTCCGTCTTGACCTGGTTCACCCTAAAACCAAAACCAAAGTCACTAAAGGCCCCATCTAACAAGACATCGTAAACTGAAAGCTATCACAAACATTTCAAACGCCGCTTTAAGAACCTGAAGGAAAGTGAGATGGGGCAAATATTGTATCAGCGTCTGAAAGATACCTGCTTTGTAGTAAAAATAATGTATGCATATTAATAAAACAATTAGGTTTAGAAAATGGTATTCACCCTCTCTCCTTGGTCACCTCTGTCACCCTTTGAACCCTGTAAACATAAAGGAGAGGAGACAAAAGATGCTTTCATGAAGGTAAAAGAACTGCTTGTCCAGATGCATGCTTCATAAAAGTCTGACAAAACAAAAGAGCAACAATCGTCTTTTGTAATTGAAACTTCAAGACAATAAAGCACCAATTTTCTTATTTTGTACAATAACATGGTAAACGTTAATTAAGATGGTAAATTCAAATAATTGGAAATGTCATTAACGTCATCAAATTCAATTCAGCTTAACTTTAAGATCTGTGCGCAACTAAAGGGAAGTGTATACAGTTGTCAGAGAAGTAAGAAATGCATATAAAACATTAGATATTACCGTTATCATTGAAAAAGTCAATTTCCTCCCCTCTATTATAGTTACGTTTTTAATCAAATAGTTGACACATCGGTGCGCGAGCCGCATCGTCACAACATTTGTACGACTTCCTCTTGCATACTTTGCAGTGTGCCCCCCAAAATAGCCATTTTCTAATCTAGAGCATACTCGATACAAAGGGATTCGTGAGCAATGTATGGTGGCAATGGGGACAAATGGTATTCTGACACTGCTGCGAACTCTGGTACACGATCCGATAAAACAACAGCAGATTAAACAGCTGAGGGCAGTCAAAGTCGGTGCAATGCAAACTTAAAGATGATCTCAAAGATGATAGCCAAAGACATGCCTCCCAATAGCTTTTTCCAAGGCAAACTTTTTCAAGTTTGATGCCCATTTGTTCAGCCATTTTTGGTTTTGTCTGCTTGTGTTAGTGCGATCCATACCGGAGGTCCGGGGAAGCCGTCCAAGCCTGGTTGCCCATCTGTTCCTGTAAGACCATCATTTCCCTTTTGACCTGGAGTTCCAGGGAACCCCGGTGTACCCTGCAGAGGTACATCCGAGTTAGACCAGTGAAAAACGAAGCTCGGTGAAACACACGAGCACATTTTAAAACCACACGCTGACAGTGTACAGCAGGTATAAACAGTTTGTCTTCCAACAGTTCATTTTAAGGTATCATTTCTTGACTCTACTTTGCAGCATTTATTATACTGAAACACAAAAAAAACCCCACTAAAAACAGAAAGATTGTTTGAGTTAGGAAATGTGGCAGGAATAGTGGCTCATCATAGATTACTAGAATTTTTTTTAAAAACATTTTTTTATTTACTTACCGGAAGTCCAGGCAAGCCGGGAGGACCCTGAAAGTACACAACAATTACCTTGATTAGTTGCAAGTTTACATGCATCAAGAATGAGGACATTCTTCATCGTGTATTTGAATCTGCCAACTAAAACAGTTAGACTAGTTTCAGCTTAAGATTCATTGATTATGATGATTTTACAGACACGGTCATCCTTTGTAATCAGACACCTTACAGACTGTATAGCAGCAGGATAGATGGCTCATATGATTGGAATGTACCCAAAGCATATTGAAATGAACAAACAGTTAGAAAACGACTTGATTTTTACACCAATCTACTTCTCAGACTTAGAAGCCATAATCGTTGAGCTTCGGTTTAAGGTGGCGCCGTTTCTTATTTCAATTTGTGTCCGCATTGTATTATGTTCCACGATATTTTAAATCCATAGGAATGTATGTACCTGTATTCCTTCTGGTCCTCTGACGCCAGGAAGTCCATTAGTGAAACCTCCACCTGAGCCCTCCATGTCATCCTTTGAATACAACAGAGAATTTTGAACAAACTGACAAACACTTTTGAAAAACTCTCTTGCGGGGTTTCTCAGTTTTGTTTGAAACACATTAAAATCAAATACTTTAATAACTAGTCTGAGTTGAATCTGTACTTCACTGCTCTGTACAGCTACAGATGTACATATCCACTACACATTGAAGAGTTAAAGTGGGTATAATGTGAATTCTGATAGCAACAGCAATGTCTATAAATAAGAGTTGCCATTATTGTGATCACGAGTCATCTCCTGGTGAACTCTTCCAGACACTACTACATCGCAGATCTTTTACCGTGACATTTCTTTAGCTCTATCAAAAGGTATCTTTGTAAACACCTAAAAGACGACTTACGAATCCAACACGGTAGCTCGGTCCCGGAGGACCAGGAGGACCAGGTTGCCCAATTGGTCCCATGGGTCCAGGCAGACCAGCCAGACCAGCCTCTCCTGCAGTTCCTGGTAACCCAGGGTCTCCTCGGGCTCCCTGTGGGACGGAATAAAAGGAGTCAAATTAACATTCAGAATGAATAAATAAAACCTAAAAAAAAATAAATACAAATACAAAGATTTCGTCTTGAGTGAGGTGCACGTAACCATAGTGATGTGGGATTTTAAAATTCGTGATGAAGAATCTCACAAATCTACTAATGCCATGCAGCATTTAGTTTTCAGTCCTACTAAGTGTGGTTTAAAGAGTCCACACAATAACATAACACACTGTTGTGCACAAACGCCCCATGCTCATTGTTCTGGGACCAAATTCAGATGTCACTATATGTTAAATGAAACCATAGCCAGCACTCAGATTAGACTTAAAGTCGAGTCTGCAGCCGACAATATTTGACAAACATTTGCATATTGTTAGAAGACACAAATCCCCTTTGATGGCTGACATGCTGGAGCCCAGTTACCTGCAGATGTTAAGGCTTAGGAGAGTAGGATAAAGAGTGAGGCAGCAGATCGGTGAGAAAGGAAAAGTAGGAACTTGGCTAGAGAAATGGAAGGGACAGGAAAAGTTCTTCTGGTTATCCAGTGGGCACCATTACCTAGTTCTTGTACCCCCAAAACACATCACCAACTTTTGAATCTGTCAACACTTGAATATATGTTCCCCCTTCGAAGGATTGTCTAAATAACGTGCATCTGCGATGCGTCACATCGAGGAAATTGCACACGTGCCTTGGTTTATGAGCGCAGATGTCAACGTAGACTGAAAGCAACTTTGAGGTAAAACTGGAAAAAAGACAAATGTAACAAATTAAGCTCATGAATTCACACCTTTTGTCCAATTGCTCCTGGAAGACCCAACTCGCCTGAATCACCCTAAAGTCGGAAAACAAAGAATGAGGAATCACTTAAAAGCACCAACGAACGTAATGTAAACTATAATACCTCAAATAAATGCCTGTCTAAGCTTCCGGCCGCTGGATGGACGGTTCCCACCGCACAGCTTGAATGACATCCGAGAGCCCCCGTTGCTAGAAGGCTGCTGTCAACACTGTGCAATGCTAGACTGGAGCGCATCATAGCACTGTCTAGACGATGAACACGAGACCCCTTTTACAACGAGTCTACGAAACATTGCGTGTGCGCCATCAATATTTTAAAAGACTAAAGTTGTTTTTTTAAAAGTACAATTTATGCTAGCGAACGAGGCTTTATGCTAACTAGCTTCCACACCGAAAGTGTAAAGCCAGTTATGTTTTACTCCCGATATTTCAACAGCTCCTGATTCATGACTGCCGTTGCCATTGCTGAATACTATTTACAATTTGAATTTAACTTTTTTATTTTTTTATTTTTCATTTTAAATTGACTTACTTTCCGTTTAGTTCTAAACAATCAAATCTAATTGTGATCAGTATTGAGACGCTTTATACTTTACTGATTCAAAAATATCAGCGTTTGTCAGTCATTGGAGAAGAAACAATCATTTTAGAAAGTCATTACCTTTTCTCCCCTCGCACCCAGAGCTCCTGGAAGGCCATCGGTACCCGGTAAACCAGGCAAGCCCTGAAGGCCAGAAGATTTGGTTCAGGTTTACAGCAGTAGTTGATTTGGTGAGACTGTACAATCATCTGTGTCACTGCTCAGACAGTCTGAGGGGTCGGTCAGGTATCTGGCACACTAAGACGGAGACTCACGGGTTGACCAGGTGCCCCGTCCTTTCCTGGTGGTCCGAATGCTCCGGAACTCGATGCTGCGCCAGCTGTTGAGGGACCGGGAGGACCAGGGGGACCGGGCACACCTGGTGGGCCAGGAAGTCCCTACATCAAGAAAAATAACCATTCAAATGCAACAGATCAGATTTTCTCCTGCACAACTACAACGTTTGTCACTGATGAGTGAAGGAAAGTTTAATTCTCACCCGAATAGATTCCACATCAGGGAATCCTGAGCCCTCCATGTCCACAAAGGTCTGAAACACATCATATGAAATCAGTTGTAACCTACAAAGTAGGCAGCTCTGTCCTGATGTGATCATGTGACTGAACTCACGGATCTGAATCCTTGTCCTGGTGGTCCCGCAGGCCCCGGCGGTCCCCGGGGGCCGGGTTGACCCTCACCACGGTCTCCCTGTATGCAAAGGACTCATTAAGATTACACTCTGTTTTGCTTCTTTTTTTTTTATTAAAAAAAAAGAAAAAGGTTCTGTTACTTCGTCGGTGTATCTAACCTTATCTCCTTTGGGTCCAGAGTCACCTGGTGTTCCGGGGAAACCTGGAGGTCCATCAGGACCCTGTGTTGAGGAAAGTATAAGGTGAGGGCACTAGATTTTGTCATGAGGTGAAAGGAACTACAAAGACAGCAACAATGCAGCCGTCTACTTCAACAGTCTATTATTGTATAAGCTTCTTTTGACAAGTAATGAGATTAGAAGTTATTCATCGTAATTATCAAATTATGTGTTTGGTGTTGCAAAGAAAAACCCCAAAAAGAACTCACAGTTTTTCCATCTTCACCAGGATCACCCTGCGAGATTGGAATAAAGAAAGGATATAAACCCTCTTAGAACATTTGTGAATTAGGCATATAGATCAAACTGAGTGAGCCACAATTTTCAGCAAAGTATATAAATTCACTTTATATTCTAACTTTTAAAGGAAAATATTTGTAAACATGGAATAAAGCTGCCATTTTCCATGTTCTGGTTCCTATTCACTTCTACAAATATAATAATTGCTGATTCAACAGCATATTTTGTTGTATTTAGGGTTTTTCAATTAAATAGTGAATCTGCAGTCTACTTACTGGCTCTCCATCGGCTCCCGGTTGCCCCCGGGGGCCTGGGCCACCCTGTGGCCCAACGGGTCCCTGAGATGCGGGGACTCTCGACACAACTGAGCCATCACCACCACCTGCTAACTGTGTGGTGGGCCCCGGAGGGCCGGGAGGGCCGGGGGGTCCAGCGAGGCCAGGCTCTCCCTTTTTCCCTTGGTAGCCAAAGCCGGCACTGCCCTGGAGATGAAGGTCGAGGTTTAGACCGGAGGAATTCATAGTGCGAACTTCTCGGCGTCAAATAAAGATGCGGAGTGACCTTCGGCTTCATTACAAGTGAAAACGTGGAAGCTAACGTAAGTCAATGTATTAACAGGAACTGTTCAAGTGAAGGACCATGAGGATTATTACATTTTTGTAACTCGTGCTTTTTTTTCCCTCATCCTTTCGCCTCAGAGACCCAAATCAAGGAGCCAAAAGTGACCGAAACAAAAGAGTTTATCCGTAACTTACCTTCGGTCCCGTTTCCCCGGCTTCTCCCTGAAAATCACATAAGAAACGGTCGAGTTGGTCCCAACAGTCTTCACAAACTGGCTGATTTGACTGACTCCTCTCTGAAAACACCGACATACGTCACATCTCCACAGGTTTACTCAAAGCTCCTCATATTACGCGTCTACACTTTAACTGGAGGTGGCACCAGTGGAAATTAAATCCTCCTGAGCTGCAGAGCTACACGTTCAACTATGTGCGTGCGTGTGTGTGTGCGTGTGTGTGTGCGTGTGTGTGTGTGTGTGTGTGTGTGTGTGCCTGCGCACGGTTGCTATTTTTTTTTTTTTTTTTTCAATAAAACGTACATAAAATAAATACATCAAAATGTCTGACAAAATGTCTCCAATATACTAAATTAGGACTTGCAGCTCCCTCTAGTGTTCCCCTGGGACATTTCACCACAGCTCGTATCCCGGCAGCTCTCGTTTTTAGATGCCAGTTTCTACAACCTTCAAAACGGACTCTCGGATAAGGAAACGGTTTCAGGCGTCGTCAGGGCATCCAAACTGGATACACAACATGCATTTCACCCTCTACCAAAGGCAAAATTACAAAATAAAAATCAAGGTCCAAACCTTCTCTCCCCTTGCTCCTCCCCGTGAGCTGGTGCCAGGGCCCGACTCTCCCTTCGGCCCAATTGGACCCCGATCTCCTTTCTCTCCTCTGTCGCCCTGCTCTCCTTTAGCCCCGGCTAGCCCTGGAATAACAACAACAGCGGACAGAGTAATTAATATTCCCGTGGAAGCCTTTCAAAAATGATCAACGGTTATACCCCACGTCCCGAACAACAAACAGGACATGTCCTGCTCCCACTGGAAGAGGGCGAAAGGAGAAAAATGACTTTTTTTGCTTGATGGAGCAAGAATCCCCGTGAAATTTACAGGCCTTACGAAGGCGTCAACTGAATACACCTTCCCGCACCCGCATGCACCCGACATCCTAAACGTTGTGTTGTGACCCCCCTTTGACCTCACGCACGACTGAATAACATGCAACCCGCTTCTTCACTTGTGTAGAAAGTTTGACAGTTCTTGTTTTTTTTGAATAAGTAACCACCCATGTGAAGATTTACGATCCCTCGTCTCCGTCTTTTCCTCCCTCAGCTTTTCTTCTTTTTTTTTTTTAATTCTCGGTGAGAGCTGCCTAATTTCCCACCCTGTCCACCGACGTATCCACCACCTGGCATGAGTTCAAAAGCATGAGGCAGATACATTCATGGATTCCATGCGGTTGTGTGTATTTGAAATCCATGTGCGATCCGGCATTGAGGAGCACGCATGAAGCGAGCGGAGCACCGGGACACGGAACAGAATGGAACTTGGGGTTCGGACGTTTTATTCTCGACTCCCTTCGACCCACCTGGGGACCCGATGAGTCCGGGCCTGGACTCCACGGAACCTGAAACGTGCCGGGAGTCGCTCGCTGAACACAATACAGAAGACAGCGTTAAATTCATTTCTTCGGTTTAACAGTATTTTGAGTCCCTTTACATGGCGGCTGCAGGACATGAGGAACTACCGGTACAAACTTGCGTTGTTCTGTCCATTAAGCTCACCTTTTGCTGCTGTTTTTCTGCCCCATCAACACGGGGTTTAAACTTGATACGGTAGCAACGTAATCCCTTTTTTTTTTTATGCAGTGATGTGCACCCTATTTCTGGAAGATTAAATCTTCAAACTTTAACTGCAGGTACAGTGTGATACGATGAGATAAGATAAGACTTAATTCCACAGCGGCGAAATTCACTCATCACAGCAGCTTAAGGATATAGGTGCGAAAAAGATGAGAAGAGAAGAATGCAAAGTTATATACTACTACTACTACTAATAATAATAACAATACACCTTTTACCTATACAGAATATTTTCACATGAAGAAAAAACTCATCATTATTGCACGTGGGTGAGGCAGAGTGTATCGTGTATTGCACAGATATTGCGTATTAGTGATATGGATTTGTCTTATAAGTATATACGAGTAATTCATACATGTAAAACATATATTCTATAAGATATATACAGCATAGTATTAAATGTATAAACAATGCATATTATATATAAAGTATGCGGCAGAGCATATATGCACAAGTAGATTAATATTAAAACGTCACCGTCCTTCAGGTACTTATATTCATATGTATGTCATATGAATATAAGTACCTGATAATGAGTGTAAAATTTACAATGAAATAATATAGGCATGTAATCATTGCAAGTGATATTTGATCCAATTTGAAAATACTGCATCTTTACAAACGTATTAAATCATTCTCAACCTATCATGCCCCTCTATGGCAGGAAAAAGTTCAGCAATTAACAAAAAAGAACCGAGAACATAAAATATAATTTACATGGGCAGTAACGTTGCATCATTACTCATCTTGTCCACTAGATGGAGACATATGTCAGCCGATCCGTTAACAACAAGCTCCGACTGGCTCAGCTCAGCATGTTTAAGGAATACGAGCTCAGCAACGCATGTGGAAGCACAACGTCTGTTTTACATCTTTAAAAGCAGAACTATGAATTTATAAAGGACAGTGACATTTGCTAAACAACAAGGGGGGAAAACTCTGAGGAGGCATTGCGTGAAAATATTTGAACTGAGTTCTTGTACCAAACAAAAAAAAAAAAAGTAAAAACAAATTGAACTCTGTATCCAGATAAACTCACCTGTCTCTCTGGAAACGGCCACCTCCTCCTTCCTCGTCAGCGGCGGCTGCTGAATGGGCCGAGATGATTGAGGGGTAGTCTGCAGGAAAAACAATCATGCAACAGAGAGATACATATTTAAAAAGGGCAGCGGATGACATTTGCTGCAGGCGGCGACGAGCTCGCTCCAGGTTTCACGGCTCCATTTTCACTCCACACACTCTCGCGTTTAAGAGCCTTCACAACAATACTGCTGCGTGGGAAAATAAAAGTTTGCCCTGTTAACATTTATCCCAAACAATTCCAACCAAAAGGACTCCGTTACATTTAACTAATGTTTATAGACTGTGATGCAAAATCTCTCTCCCTAACTAACAGGACTGTTTCCCAGCTTAACACCAATCCTCTTTAGAACATGATTGAGTACACATGTGCAGTAAAACTTCTTTTTTTTTTTTTATTTCTTGTGTTGGCAAACTGCTTTTGTTGTCTAGTAATTGCTGTTTATGTGTTAATCGCTGTCAGACATCTTAATTTCTGGGCCTTGCTGCAGAACTCTTCCGTATGTGAACCTTATTAGGAATTAAAGAACACAGCCACCAGTCTAACACACTGTTCCAGCCTGCAGTCTTAAAACGTCATTGTCAAGACTTCCAGGGTGCAATTACTGTCTTTCTGTAGGATGACATACACCGACACGCATTACCGTTTGCCTCTCTACGCCTCTGTGTGTCTTTGCGCTGTTACTCCGAATCCCGTACCTTAACCTGCAGAAGAGCTTGTTAAAAGGCCAATTTCTGCACTTCAGAATTGTTTGAGACCTACGAAATCATCAACGAGCCGGATGGCTTCATTAAAATGAAACAAAATATAAATGTTCAATTTCCATGACAGAAATGTCATACTGCAGACGGGTGCCACGTTCTCCGTCTTACGTAACACTTGTTGATTAAACATTTTGACAAAGCAAATGCGCCCCTTTTTTTTTTTTTTTTTAAAGATCCAGCTGAACGCGACACCTTCAGGTAAACGAAACAAAGAGTTCTTAAAACAGATGTTTCCTAAAGTCGTGTTTGTTCATGGGACGATGAAAAGAAAAACAAAAATCGACCTCGGCAGCGACAAAATGACATAAATTGTGCTGTCAGCTTAGACTAACTCCAACTCCCCTCTTTCCATTGTTCCTTAAATCTTCAGTAACAGTTCGTCTATAGTTCTACTACAGTGCATTTTACTCAATTTACTAAATTTGATTCGTCATGTTGTTGTTGTTGTTGTTGTTGTTTTTTTACCCTCATAACAAATGTGTGGGTAGATTTTGGGGAGTAAGGAAACACAGGCCAGTCTGTAACGCGCCAACAATGGTTGTGTCACTAAAACCACAGCAGGGCTGAAAGAAGCAACAGGGACAACTGAAGGTTGGAGGGGGGGTGGGGGTGGGGGGAGGGGGGGGGGTGCACTTCTGTTCCCTAGACTGCCTTCGGGTTAAAAGAAAAATAAATAATGCAAATACTGCCTCTGTAACTCATTCTTCACCGGTGACGCACCTGTGGAATTCACAAGGGGGGTAATGAAGAATGTAATGGGGGTGGAGGAGGGAGGGGGGGGGGGGGGGGGGGGAGAGCTGAAGGGCCAAAATGATGCCATTGTTGATAATTAACCAGTTTCCTTTCTGGGAAAATATTCTCCCCGCTCGGTTGCACGGCGATGACTATGCTAAGAATGCGCCCGGACCATTACTGACTGTTCTGAGCTGATATATGAATTAATGTGATAAAGAATACCCCGCTTGTTCACTCCCTTACACCGATCCATCAGAGCCGGCGCTGACGGGCGGGAGGCTCACATCCTCAGAACTAAGCGGTGATGGATTTGAACCACACGACCCCCCCCCCCCCTCTGAATCTTAAGAGCAGGTATGCGGCTCCCTCGGCAACGAACACATCTTGCGCCGCAGCAGTGTAACTACTTTTTTTTTTTTTTTCCTTTTCTGTTTCCGCCCTCTCAAGTATCGCAGAGGAAACTTTTTGTGGAAAAACAGTCCAGCTGTTTAGAAAATGCAGCGACCGAGATTTGCGTACTTGTGTAACGGAGAGGAGTCGGACGTGATCTGAGCAGAGACAGTGACGCCATTTCCCCTGAAACACTGCTACATATCATGAAGACCAAACTCAAAAGACAGAACCTGATCCGAGACACTTTAAAGGCAAATCAGATCGCAAATGAGGGGAAATATGCACCGGTACCAAATAAAGGAATGGAGGCTTTAGAGATTAGCGTATAACTCTTAACAGCAAATTCACATTTTGAATTTACAATAGATTTTACAACGCCCCATTTTTGTTTTGTTTCGGTCATTGGGTTTTCCCCAAAATGTCACCACCTCGGATTGAAAGAAGCGTCACTTAATTCTGCAAATTCCTTTATAGCGCCTTCTTAACCCGATGGTCAATTTCTACGACCAACCAGGTGGCTTCGTTCTGCCTGAAACAACCATGTGTTGGTATAATAGCGGTCTGGGAACGTTTCCTCTCCGGGCTTCGTGCTGAAGGGGGACACTCGGAGCGGTGACACCGCTAACGATGACTGACGAGCTCTGCCATCCATCACCACAAATTCCAGGATGACAAAATGGAAAGTCTCACTTACACAACTCTCCCCGTTTAACTTGTCTTCGCCCGGACTTGCCTTAATTACACCCGTGGACAATTGTGCGGGGTTGTAAGTTATACTTTGTGTGAACGCGTCATCATCGGATGGGAGAGGAAGAAAAAAAAAAAAAAAAAACATTGGCAGGTGGACATTAGATGCCAGCTGTTGCCTTTTTTTTGTTGTTGTTGTTGTTGTTTTACATTACATTGCATATTACATGACGCTTATAAATGCATCACCGAACAGATGGAAAAAAAAAAAAAAGCCCCTCGTAAAAGCTGCCCTAACCCCGCCTCCCTCTCCCAACTTTCTTTCCACCTCTGTCAGTTCCTGTACGCGCAGTAGATTGAGAAACCAGTTGGAAAAACAAGGCCTGATGGGAGGTGGGGGGGAGAAAGGGGGGGGGGGGGGGTCGACTTGGATCACACCGAGTCCAAATTGACATCTGGTTTTTCTAACTCGCCGCTGTAACCGCGAGGAGTGGGAGTGGGACGGTGGCGGCGCGGAGCTACGCCCCGGCCTCTCACCGCGGTTACCTTTCCGACGGTGGGACGAAGGCGAGCGGCTGTCCGTGGAATCTGATTTGCGTGCCGGTGGCGAGATGGCCAGAAAGCAGAGAGACGAAGACAGAAAGACGCAAGACGTCAGAGATCGAGAGGGTGACCAAAAAAAAAAAAAAGAGATGAAGGAAGTCACCGAAAGAGAGAAGCAAACAGGGTTTTTTTTTTAGGTTTTTTTTTTTATCAGGATGCAGAAGTGCGCTCTGGCATGCGGCATACATGCAACTAAAATGGGTTCGATGTGGGAATATTTAAAAAAAAGTATGTTCTTACATCAATGCTGCACTTAGTGGAATTATAACAGGTATATATGAAAACATCTTTTAGTTTGTTTACTTGATTTTGTAAAAATTAAAAAAAAAAATAGAGGTAGAAATGAAATGTCTGTGAAGGTTCCCAGTCATTTATGTCACGGTTAATCGAAGTTTTATCCAAAGTATATGAGCTTCTTTCTTGAAGCTGTTTCACTTCCCGCCTGAAAGGCTTCTTCTTTTCTAAAGAACTTCAGAAAACTAAATGAAGTCTAGTTGCCTTTTGATAAAACTTAGATCCTTCCAGATCGCTTCAGTTGTCGTAGACTATGTACTTTAAATGAACTTACAGTGTGCAGCTCTACTATCGAGGAAACTACATGCATCCGATCGGGACTCGATATTTCCAAACACTAAATACTAAAAGACTGCTGTTCGCGCCTATCCACGAAAACCATAAAAGCCGAGAAAGAAAATATATTTAAAATGGTTTCAGTGTCTAACCTTTAAAAAATTCCACGACTCTTTGTTCCCAAAAGTACACGACAGAAGCGGCTCAATTTCTGGACGTCAACTGAGCGGTTTTGAATCTTTCTTCAGGGATGAGTGTTCGCTCACTTAAACCGAGAAACTTGAGAGTTCAGCGGTCTGCGGAAGCGCACTCTGCTGTTAATAATCCTTGTCGGCCGGGCACGCGCGTCTGGCATCATCGGCCGTTTGAATCCTCTTAAAGCGGCAAAGTGTTCCTCATTCATTCCTCTTCTCGATGTCCTTTGAGCCTCTGATGTACAAACTCGCTGAGGGAATGTCTGAGAAGTTTCCAGTCGCAAAACAGCCGACCGACCCACTTCTGTTCACCACACGATTTAGCGGCAAGGCAGAAGAATAGTGCCGTTATTGGTGAATCATCATGTTCCAGGTGCTTTATTTATAGTCCTGGCATCCTCAGGAAGATATTTTAGTGGTTTTTGATGTCAGAAACTATTTCAATGGCATTTTACACCTCTCTAAAAGCCTCTCAGTGGAGCCCTTCTGAGGACGAGCTGGTTTTAGTGGGTGCTCCTGAGGCTCATTAATATTAATGAGCAGTTCCTCTGATTGGCTGACTATTTTCTGAGCGCCACCTGACCGGGCCAATCACGGGTGACGGACTGCGTCTCCGCAAGTTTACCGGCAAACGTGACTTTATCGGCAGAGAAGTAACGGCAGCGGCATCAGACTCATTCAGACCTCGATCCAGAGACGACAACCGACCACCTCTTCGACCGCGCTTACAAACGACTGTTACCGAGAGGTAAGTAACGTTTTTATCAACTCCCATCATTTTTGAGGTCGCGTCCCCGCAAATACTGAGAAAACATCAATCTGTCTTCCCCCCCCCCCCAATAAACAATAGTTAATTAGCAGGTAACAGCTCAGTTCAAGAGGAAATAAAAACCGACATTTCAGCCGACTGTTACCACTGTACAATGTGAACGTTTTATCTTTGCTCGAAGCTACTAAAAAAAAAAAAAAAGCATTCGTTTTAACATGTAGAACACTGGAGTTGAGTCCGGTAGCTTTGAACAGAGCGATATGGGACTATGGGTATGCAGCCTAACATCCATAATACGGACACATTAATATCTATCAGCGATACGTATCAGTGATGCTTTTAGATGGCGAAGTACACTATGACGTTTTTATGACATCATGGAATTTTTTTTTTTTTTGGACATCTTGGACCACATGCTGTACAAAGACATTCTTATGACATATTGGACGAAATACTACAGGGAGACATTTTGGTGGACATACTACAATATTTTTTGGGACATTTTGAACCCTAAGCTATACCAAAACATTTTTTGTGACATTTTGGACGGCACACTATAGTATGACGTTTTTCTGAATGTCCACAGGAAGGCCCAGGCTCGGAACAGAACCAAAAACCTTCTGACTGTGAGGCAACAATGTTAACCACTGTGACACTCGTGTGTAGTTTGACATTTTTAAGATACCGTCGGAAGACATGCTATAGTGTGACATCTTTATAAAGTTTTGAACTACACGCTATACATTTTTGTCAAAATGCCGTCGTATGATATTTTACGATATTTTCAACGATACGCTACAGTATGCTTTTTGATTTATCTGTTCCCACCTGTCCTGTGGTCCTGGAACAGGACATGCACGCAAAAAAAAAAAACCACACGGAAATATCATATAAATATCACACTATAGCATGTCGTCAAAAACATCATAAAGATGTCATGCTATAGCATGGCGTTCAAAATATAATAAAAATGCCATACTATAGCATGTCAACCAAAATTTGATTAAACTGTCATTGTAAAGCATGTCGTCCAAAATTTGATAGAAATGTCAGTATAACATGTCCAAAATTTGATTAAAAGTTCACAGTATAGCAAGTCGTTCAAAATTTGATAAAAAAAAAATGTCATAGTATAGCATGTTGTTCAAAATGTGATTAAAATGTCACTATAGCATGTCGTCCAAAATTTGATAAAAATGTAGTATAACATTTTCATGATACTTTGCACGACATGCTAAAATATGACCTTTTATGACATTTTGGACGATGATGCTACAGCATGCCGTTTTAATCGCACCGTGGACGACATGTCATCGTATATTTTCTGAGAAAATAAACTTCAGCCCCCGGTTTCTGAAATTCCTGTCCTTCAGACGGCTTTGCGGTGACAATTTATCTTCTGCACATCCAACAACAGAGCAGCGTTTCCTCGACATTTCAGTAAGTAAATGAATTTACTTATCGTTTTGACACTTCCGCAGCGTTCATCTTGCACCCGCACCCGCTTTACTCAGCACATTTATACAATATGGGGCCTTTAAGGACAAAGGTTCAATGATACAAAAAAAAAAAGTTGTTCCATACCGTCCATCTGAATTTCCCCGCGTCTGGTTTCGGGGGTCTTCTTTCCTCAACGCCGCTTCCGTCCCCTGAAGCCTGAGGAGACCAATCGTACAGTTTACGTTTCTTTACATACTCCACAAGATATTCTTCTTCCGAAAACGTCTGCTGCGTCCAAAAAAAAACACCTTTATTTGAAGTTTTGGTCAAACTCAAATGCGCTATGAAGGAATTCGGTGATTAAAAGATATCTTTTCATTGACAATATGCGAATATAAATAAACAAGAAAACCTCTTTACTATTTGTGCTCGTCCTGAAGGCATTGGCGGCCTTTTATAGATGTAAATCTTTTCTTTGTATTCCACTTCACCAGGCAGGCCCTCCTTTATCTCAGTGAGCCTTTTGCACGGCTAAATTCACATTAAATGAATAATAAATAAAGTGTAATTTACCACCGAACCATTTAAATTGTCAGGTCTCTACGTCGCCGCGCAAATTACATCGAGTCAAATGCAGGCTTATTTTTCGAATCAATTTACAGAAAGCAGGTTTCGTCCAGTAAACTGCTATTAAAGTCAGGTTGTACGTCAAGTGTCTTTAATGTCGACGCTGCAAAACAGCTGTCAGGTTATCATTTGAGAGGAAGGGCACATCCTGAAACCAGAAACCTGTGATTTCCCCACCGAACTCGGAGAACATCTGAAGGTTTGACAACAAGCGGTACGAGCGTTCTTCTGTCAGTGAGGACGTGGTCTTGGTGCGAGCGAGCAGAACAGCTGTAAATGTTTAACTAAATAACAGTAAAGGCTGCTGGTGGGCTGAAGCGGGGACACCTGTGTTGGAGTGTGGGTGGTCAGCGACGTAAATGCCGCTCTCGGGACTCTTCTCGGTTACAGGTTTACTGGACTTCACACCGGACTAAATCTACAAGTCAAATGTCATCACTCGTGTTACTGAAAAAAAAAAAACATCTCTGCCATAACTTTTTGTTCCTACTTTCCGAAACAAATTATTTCCTCTACTTTTCAAAAAAAAAAACTGCAGTTCATTAATTCCAAATGAAGGATGAATCCTCCTGCACAGATGTACTGTCGGAAAGGAAAACAGCAGATTTACCGTCAGAATTATTAGTTGTATTTGAAACGGTTAGTCGCTGATTTCAGACTCTCGATAGACAAAACCGTGCTTCTCATCTCAAGCTGACGACCGTAGATTTTAGCATCTCAAATGTGCCGCCAGCAGATTTGATTGTCTGTAGCTGACGTTGGCTTCATGAGTTGGTTAAAAATGTTTTCCAGCCGACTTCCTAATGTTACCAGCTGACGCTGTTGCATGTCTTCGGTGGTTTGACACGTTTTTAAAACAATTTGTTAAAGGGGTTTATACGATGTGCTTCATGGTTACATGAAAGGTCGCGGTGAAGAAACACCGAGGTTAAACCTGAATGTTTCAAACGAAAAAGGTCAGCCTTCTCGCCAGCTGATGAACCTCTGGAATGAAGAAACAGCCTTACTGTAGCGTCGAGCCAGTCAGTCATCGCATAATATGAATGATTACGTTCTAAAATAACCCCAAACGGCTGCTTAGCTTCCATTTTTGTTTACATTTTCACACAGTCTGGATCGAGAGAGCAAACCTTTATGGTAGACTGATTGCCATTCGATATGTATAAACTATATCCAATACAGACCAGGGCATCCAGATCTCATTAATACATGCATGGGCACAACACGGTGGATGCGCTTGGTCGAGGAACAGGGGATTTCTTTAAATGTAACCAAACTAATGTTACCAAGTCAGTTCGGGATATGTTCGTTCCTCAGCCGGGGAAGAAACCGTAAGTAGCAGCATCGAGCCAGCTGGCTGGACATACCGGTGACTGGAGCTTCAGTTTAACTCTGAAGTTGTGTTCAGGCCAAACGCAAAGCCAATTATTCTCACGGCGCGTTCATAAACAAAAGTCGACGCGAAGAGGCGAATTGGCGCCGGGCGACGAGAAAGGACGCCGATTTGCGTCCAAGCCGGCTGAAAATATTTAACTCCCACGAGCAACGCAAGCCGAAAATCTGCTTCGCATCCGGTCCGACCGCAAAATGACCTTTGCTCTGGTGTTTTCGGTTTCGCCCCGAGACTCCGCGGGCCCGCGGCGCCCTCGTCGCCAAACCGGCACCGAAACCATGGCACCGAAACGCGTTCACAATCTCGTCATCCAAAGAAAAAAAACAAAAAAACCTTTTTGCGCTTACAAGTAAGTAAATAGCGAGCAGTAATTAACAATAAACATAAATAAACTTGTTTTCCTGCGGCCGCATTACAGCGGTCACCTCTTCTCCCAACACGCGAGGGGGAGTTGTCACTCACCATATCCGAATCGTCCTCGTCCTCCTCGCAGTGCCTCCCGGCGGCCCGGGGGTCTCCCACCACCCTCAGCTCCCCGATCACACCCTGGTGGGAAACACGCACGCAGTTTTTCATGTGCGATGATGCATGTAATCATGTCAGAGGCTTGTTCTCACACACACACACACACACACGCACACACACACACACACACACACACACACACACACACACACACACACGCACGCCATGTAATAGTTCCAACATAAAAGAAAAAAATATGGATGATTATCTCTGCCCGGGCTTCGGTAATATTTCCCCGGGAATTCCCCCGTTCCACACAAATCAGAGGGGCCATTGATGTCTCCCAGTTTTGGCCTGCGCCTGTGAAGTGCCGCTATCTCCGCCTCAAAACGCACCATCCGACACATGTTCCCACACAGGATCCTCGCACAGATAGCGTGAATGCTATCTTCCCGCCTATCAAAGGGCCATTAGCCGCGCTTCCCGAGTTATTTTGAAGGCGACTCTTTAGGACACGTTTACGTCCTGAGAATAAAGTCAAATGGATTTTTTTTTTTTTTTTTTGTACTTTGAAGATAAATAGCCCATTGGCATTTTAACCCCGTCTTTAGACAGACTTTTAACGGCCTGCTCTGTAACTTTTCTTTACGATGTTTAGCCGATGTGCTTTTATCGAAGTGCTTCAGCTCTTCGCAATAAATCTTAAGATTTCTACTCAAGAGAAGGAAGAATCTGTCACCGCAGCACATTTCTGGTCGTGATGGATAATGAGATAAAAAAAAAAAAGAACGTCCGATAAACAAATCCTATTTCAGACTGGAATGTGTATTTTCTAAATACATAATGTGTATATTTAGATGTTCAAAGAAGCTTGCTGTGCCCTGATTTGATTAGGGCCGATTCGATTCACAAGACCTCGGGAGCCGAGGGGCCACGCGAGGGTCAATAAATAGCACATGGCCAACGAGTGGTGAAATCAGAAACAGGGTTTGGATTCCTGATTTGAAAGAGGCAGTTTAGAAAACGTCTTTCTGACAAAATATCCAACCACAAGGGAATACTTTCGATGGGCTTGAAATCTAAAATGTGTAGCAGGGACACAAAGTGGTTTCCAGCAAAATGAGCAGCGATGTTCAAACAGTAATAAAAAGATAAAGAGAAGTTTTACAGCTGAGAGAGGAAGCCGGAGATGATGTTTTAGCTGCTGGAAACCGCTGCAGATTTAGTTTCAAGGGTGTGGAGTTCTAATGTAAATATATTTAGTCGTAGCAAAATCTCTTTTATGCCATTATTCATGTGATAATGTTATTAAAAGATGCTTTTTAATAGAGATTTGAAGGGGATTTCTGCTTTGTTTGGCCATCCTGTAAAGTCAGTAAAAAAAAAAGTGCCCGTGACTTTAAGCCTTACCTTTTCTAAATATAACCTTGTTAACAGAACAGGAAGGTCACTTAAGTCCATGTGAGCGGCAAAACTCTACATTTTGTAATATTGAACACTAAAAACTGGAAGTAAAAGGATCGACACCATGTTAAAGTTGAACTCAAAAGGAGCTCGTAAGGTCATGTCGTGTACGTCCACTGAAAATACGGCCTTTAAATGCCCATCGAAACAGTAAATTATTCAAAGTTAGACAGAAAGCACCTCTTCAGTATCTGATTTTCTCAGACATGA
Source organism: Embiotoca jacksoni (assembly GCF_022577435.1). Lineage (NCBI taxonomy): Eukaryota > Metazoa > Chordata > Actinopteri > Embiotocidae > Embiotoca > Embiotoca jacksoni. The sequence continues at coordinate 17,662,309 of NW_027185340.1, read as the reverse complement.
TTTGAACTGGGATGTATTTTCAAGTAATGAAGCAATGAATAATCTATATTTATTTTTTTTTTATCTGGGACTATAATTGTAATTATTACTAAAGAGTCCAGAAAGTCTCTTTTCCTCACATTCTTTTGGGGATTACGCGGACATAAATCAGCCCATGCTGATTGATTGTAATGTTTCCAAGTATATAAAATCCCCCGAGGAAAGCAGTGTCGTAGATATAGATGCAGTTTTTCTCTCAAAATAATTTTTTTTCAGTGTAAGCGTTGGGGAAAAATAAAACCTGTCCAAAATTTATTTATTAAAATAACTGAGCGCATGGAAGCAGAATGACGCATTATCCCTATACAGTCGGCAGCTGTGGGTGAATTGCTTAAAACCCTTTCACAGCTCAGGTCAGCAGTTTGTTGCTGCCAGCCGCTGAGATTTACACCAGTCAAATGACTGCCTCTAATTACAGCACCAGTGTGAGGTCTTTCCACTTATGTGCAGACTTTTTTTGGGGGGGGGGGGGGATGATGAAGTCGTGGAGGCGTTCATGTTATGGTTTTGGAGTTGGCCAATTTGAGCAATTAGATCACATGAGAGTTATTCTGACAAAATGTTCCACATGACGACTACGGGGAATCAAAACACCGAGCTGCGCTGTGCAAAGCCTCACGCAGCAGGAGTCCTGTCTCATCAAAGTTTTCGTAGGTGCTCGGTGGTAGAAATTAGTCTGATCGACTCGGTGCACAATCACCATGAAAGGTACGGCATAAGTTCACACATACCAGGAACTTCTCCGGATCGGCGCCTCCAGCTTGCCCGACAAACACCCCGGCGCCGTCTTCCAGATCCATCTCATCCGGGGACCTCTCCATGGGCATCACCTGAGGGTCTGAGTCGCAGTTGAGGTAGAACATCACCTTGTCGTCCCTCACGGCGATAGCGAAACGGGTCCAGACGTCCCTCATGGAGGGCACCAGGAACCTGGCCGCCTCGTAGGAGCGCTGCGAGTCGGGCTCCGTGTAGTACAAGATGACGTTCTGGTTGGCGCCCTGCACGGCGGACAGTTTGACGCCCACGTACATGATCTTCTGCGAGGCGTCCGTGATGGAGAAGATGACCCCGCCCCCGTCGGAGGTGGGTTTCAGGTTGAAGATGAGGGAAAAGTCTCGGTGGAAAGGGCTCGGGAAGTGGGCGCGTGCCAGCTGGCCCGTGTTGGCGCTCGGGCCGAAGCGGTAGCCGGGGGTGTCCGATTCGAAGACCAGGGTGATGTCGCTGGGAGGAGGATCCCCGATAAGCTGCAGCAGGGAGACTACAGTGTCTTCTGCAGAGGGAGAGAAGCAACACGTCAGACCGCACTACGCATGAAGAACCGTAGAGGTTAGAAAGGGAGGGCTGCATGGCAGAGTATGTTAGACCAGGAGCTGGTAGGTGGATGTGAATGTTTCTGATGGATGCAGGAACATCTGCTCTGACTTGCACATCAGTATAATGGGTGACATTTAGCCGGGTCTTACCAGACCCTAATTCACTGGTTGAATATACATGGCTTTGGTTTGGCGCCATCGTTTCCGCTCGCACCCTACTGCGTATGGACCTCGGATTCATTTTTGAAACTGTCGGACCACCTTTTAACCATCTGGCGTTGACCACCACATGAGATATGTCGTACGCCAAAACTCAACGGGCTCTAAACAGGACCCTCCCCCCAAATGTGAGCAAAGTTTCCACTAAACTTGAAGCTCTTTTTTGAGAGATGTTGGGAAACCAACTCTGCTCAGGGGACCACAAACAAACAAGTCCTTTTATTACTTCAAGACCAAAATATGGAGCGGGCTGTTAAATGTACCCAAAACATCTGCCAAAAACGGCAAAGCATGGGGGCGTGCGAGACCCCGGCGGAGATTGAAAGGCCCGTATGCCAAGACGAGACCAGCTTCTACTTTCTGAACCGAAGGGAGATCTGAAGGTAAAGTCCAGAAGATGCTGCGCACCGATTTGAGTACTTCACACTTAAATACGAGTATGTATATATGTCAGGTAAAACGTCGTTGTGTGTCCGTCGCATTTACTTATTTAAAAAAAAAAAAAAAGAATTCGCCTTGATTTCGATCTGTTGCCGCAAACCGTGAAACAGATGTCTCCGTGAATGTCCATGCAAGATACCAAAAAAAAAAAAAAAAAAAAGCTAAACTCCTCCGACTCGTGTGACAGTCTTAATGTCACTGCCGGAGGACACCCGGGGACCAACAGCTGGGCCCCCAGCATATCTCTGCACGCTCTTCCATCACCCCGGGAGACTCTGGCGAGGTCACTGCATAATAATTGTGTTTAGGAAATTCAAGGGACAAAAAAAAAAAGAAAAAAAAACAGCCACGTGTTGTCATTCCCATTTCACGGCGGACAGAGATTTTGTTACACGAGCACCAGACTTTGAAACTTTTCGCTTTGATCAAAAACAACGTTTACACGTGTTAAAAGAAGAGAAATGACTGTTTTTGGACAACAGATGACGTTTTTTTTTTTTTTTTTGGTGCTTTGAAGAAATTTTTTGGTTTACCACCTGGTGACTGCTGAGTGAGCTCTATTGTTCAGTTCAAAGGCCTCCCCACCGCCCCGGAGTTGCAGGAGAGCAGCGGGGGGGGGGGGGGGGGGGGGGGGGGGGTCGTCGTCGGCTGGCTTTTGTCGAGAGCTTAAACGCGCGAGGTGTTTCAGCCGAAAACCGCTGTCCCGCTTTCTCCCGTACAGCCGTAACCAAAAGTTTGAAAACGCCGCGTGCTTTCTGCGGACTGAAGACGCTTTCGTTTGAATCGGAGCTAACAGAGAATCCAGTCAAGCTGTAACAGGACGGCAATACAAAAAATAAATACATTCCACTGCGCGCCTCGTCTTTGCGCCAATCAGACAAGACATTTCTAAAGAAGGTTCATCGGAGAGTTACGTTTATTAAATCATATGCGTTTCATTAGGAATATAAATCAAAGGGAAGTCCAAAGACGGACGAAAATGCCATCCAAATCTGAAAAAAAAATTTGGAAAAAGTTGTCATCTTTTTTGGTAGGCACTTTGGTGTTAAATGTACAAGATTATGCTTCTTAAGCCAAATTCAAAATAGCATCTTGATAGGAAATCCAATGTCAAAGGCCATGTGAGAAGAAGACGTCGTTCTGATCAATGGATCAAACCTTGATAAACCTTTCTGAATTCTAAAATGTTGAGAGAAGTGAGACGCGAGCATAAACTACCCATTTCCTACTTGAATTGGAAAAACTTCTCCCTGAAATGCCACAATGGGTCCAAGGTTAAGACAACTTGAGGTAAATCTTCGGTCCTTGACTGCTGCAATGGATGGCAGTTAAACAAAAAAAAAAAAAAAAAAAAACACAGACCAGATGTTTGCTCGGATAAAGTCAGAATGAGAAACCTGGAGGGTCCCTCCAGCGGGCCTGTGCTCACACGTCTGAACCCGGCTCCCTACTTGAGTGCACCGTCTCTACCAAAGGAAGGAGTTGAAAAAGGCACAAAAAAAACCCTTTCGCGGTAATTCAGCAAGGAAACCCATCATGTGGGAGAGGACGGCGTTTGAATTTGTACATCATTCCGCTACAGAATCACTCACTCGAGCCCTTTTTTTTTTTAAAGCAGGAACTCGACATATCCCTGCGTGCGCTGCAACTCTTTTCCGAATGACAACCGCGGTCCAATTCTTTGTTTAACTTGCAAGAAACATGCGATCTGTTTGGCGTAACTTCTCAGCCACTCGTAAAAATGATTTGATTTGTGGTCTAGGAATGCGAGGCGCATCTCTCCGACAGAGCCTGCTTGTCCCTCAGCGTGACGCATTCCTCTGCAGAGCAAAGTGGATATTCAGCCTCTCCTAAAACACGTCCGTCCCCCCCACAAAGTCAAACATCGGATTTTCTTCAGCTTTTGGTCGGACGATTGCGGACGTCCTTTTTGGGACGTGCGGTGCAACCGGAGCTTTAGAAAACCTCTCCTCGGCGAACCATCTCACCTATTAGCCATCGCTCGCACCGACCAGATGCGCAACTTGTCGAGCTAAGAATTTAACCACAAAAAAAAAAAAAAAGGAGGAGGTTTTCATGCAAATCAGACGATAATCTTTCATCTCATAGTAATACAAAATGTATTACGGGTGTAATTGTGCCAGATGCCACTACGGGACTGTAAATAGACAATTTCATGAGCGGATCTAAAGGCGATTCAAAGGTTTGACTCGCTTTAAATCGAAAGAATTCCTTTACTGACGCCGGTTCAATGTGCCTGCAGTGTCAGCGAAGGGCCAGCCAGCCATTCCCTGTCAGGGATCAAAAATTGTTGCGCGCACAAAGGGTTCAAAACATTAGCATTTTAAGTGCAATCTCAATTCAGGCCTTTTGTTCAACACTGACGGCTTCAAGGTCAGTCGGGGGCTTTAGAAAGGAGCCGTTGATGAATGGAGCGGTGCGGGGTTTATGGCGCTGGTTTGTCTCGTCTGGAAGAGCGCTGACTGACCCGGGGAACGCATTCCCGCACGGGGCACCAGACTCTGCGATACTCTGTTGATGAAGCTGTGTGTACATTGCAGGACACGGCTTAGGGAGGTACGTGACCCTGCATGATCCACGGGGAAACACGGGAACATCTGGACGCTCAGAAAACCTCGCGGTTTCACTCGACTTTCACTCCGTCACCATTTAAAACGTCCCTTGGGGCCTGCCGACAAGGGCAACGATCTCTGCCTTCGGCTCTGCGGTCCGACCCCGCGTTTGGAGTTTCAGAGTTCACCACTGAAAACATGGATCAGTAGAGTCCCGTGGAAGGAAAAAAAAAAGAAAGAAGTGCAATCTTAATGCATTTTTACCATGAACTGTGTCTGCGGGGCTCGTCAGGCTATTTATTTAGCGGTGACGCGAATCGTATTTTGTCACATGATACGGTGGCTGTGTTTGCTTTTCTGCCTGTGACGCGTGTTTGATCCTGTGGTTTCGGCGCATCTCCGCTTGCTAACGGGGTTGAAATGGAGTCTTTTGTAATGCTCCCAGTGATAAATCAATGCATGGTGCTCGGTGGAATCAATTCTAATAAAATACTGTAGAAGATGAATGCGTATTACCTTTTAAAGTCTGTTTTTTTTTTATAGCTTCAGAGGACGTAAGCATTGATGCAGACAGGTACACTGTTTCAATGACTTTACTTTGTGCACGCGCATATGGTACCAGGACTACTTTAAAGATGAGGTTTGTAGAAGCGTATGTGTGTCTAATGTGACGTAAAACTAAAAAAATGTAAATGAAAAAAAAGCTTAAATGCCCCTTTTTCTGCAAAGTGTTTGCAGTTTCTTGAACTCAATGCTAAAAAACAACAAAAAACAACCACATCAGAGTCCAGGAAAGAGATTTCATGTTGACTGAAGACTAAGCTGTAATTCTAAAACCACAAAAAAGGAAGATGGGTCAACCACAAGATGTTTCACTTTAATCTACGGAGAACAGTAACAGGATACTGTTTAAGTTCTCCACCTGGAAGTAAAGAATTTTTGAGGCAACCCTCAAAGACCTGCCACATACTGCTACCTTCATAAATACCGTGTCTGTTTTGAACTCTGCTTCTGATGATCACAGTGGAAATGCTTCTAAAATGTGTTCACCGCGCACCCAAACTGCTGAGACAGCATAAAAACACGCCGGGCCGTTATCCAGCTCCAACCATCCCAGCACCTCTGCCCCTGTGTTTTGCAACACGGCCTCATCACGTCTCATTTTGTACTACAAAACCCAGGGGGTGGGGGGGGTCGGGAGGGGGGGGGAGCGGGGGGGAGCAGGGGGGGAGGGCAATGGGTTTCTGGCAGCAGAAGTCGGACCACACTGTGCCCATAATTGGACCCCTCCTGAGAGCCAAGTCAAAATGATTCCCTGGCAAGCAGCGCGGCGAAGGACCGGAGCCAGCTTCGGGCCTTCCTGTCATGAGATACAATATCAATCTCGGCTCAATGGAACCACGGTGCTACAAATCAGTGTCAGACCACCAACCGGCAGCACAAGCCACAAAGCTAAACGTACACAGACGTTCGGGTTAGCAGGGACGCATCCGTCCTCTTTCATAGACCTGCGCAGACATAAATGTGGACAGGATTTCTCTTCATTTCAATTTAACGTCCTAAAGTGACAGAGAATGATGGAGTTTCTTAATGCAGGGGGGTAGTTTCAACCCGTTAAAGTATCCAAAATAAATTGCACTTGACCTTAAAACCCTGATATGAATGACTGCTCATCTTTCAAGGCAGGAGACCGGTAACCATGGAAAAACATCATTAACCGGGCACTAACAATCCTGCCCCGCTGAGGTGAGAGAATCCCATCTGACAGATTTATTTCGAAGTTTCCGTGATGCACACGCCGACATCTCAGTGGTCTTCCCACAAATCAATCGGCTGCACTCTTAAACATGTGAGTGTACAAACCGGCCCCCTTTGCATGGTTTGTTTTTTTTTTTTTTTCCCCCAATGCCGATGGCCTTTTTTTCAAATTCTACCCAAAAATATAGAATCACAAAGATTGCCAGTAGATCATGACACATTCTTGCGTGACAGGTCATAGTTAAATGATGTAGGAGAGGAGTGGTATTAAGGCCCGAAGCAAAAGGAGAGAGTATAAGTGCCCTCCTCCCACACATCGAGCCGACGGAGCGTCAGATAAGTGAAAAAGTCTCAGAGGCTTCCCAGACTTAACCCTGAGGGTCCTGATCCGATGGTCACAGGACTCGTAAGTGGGTGGACAAAGTCACCCGGCTAAGAAAGCACAAAAATAAAGCTTTTTAAAAAACATTGTTTTGAGGCACACATTCACTGAGTCTTGTTAACATTTCTAATAGCCATTTACAGTTTGTGTAACCTTAAAGCAAACCTGTTTGCCTCTTTTAAAAATTGTGACCACAGGTTGCTGCAATATGGCACGAGCAAATGACTAATTTTGGTTAATAAACACCATACGGAGATCACAGACTACTTTTCAAAGTCAACGTATAATTGATTCAAAGTTTATCCTAAGGATTTGGGGGCTAAGAGACCTCGAGGTAACTCAATAGCGGAGCAATTTGTTTAATCAAGTATGTTCGGCCTCTGTAAGTTTCCCATCTCAACCATCACTCTTAATAAGCAGTGTCCACCAGTGCGGTTTAAATGAGCGATACCAGATGGTCTCGACAGCAGCGACTCTCGATCCCTGAAAGATTTAGAGTGACTGATGGCACCCCTGTTCTACCTCGAGGCTGTTTTCACAACATACATGCCTTGGTGGTGAAGCAGCTTATGGAGTACCAATAAAACCGGCCCTCCGGGGGTGTAAAGATTGGCAACGAGATCGGGCTTCTCCACAAACATGCGTGGTGCATATTTAAAAAGGAACAAACGCATGTCTTCTAACTTTTTAGAGCTTTCCCCCGTCACGTACACGTGCAACGGCTGGAAACACCTTTACTCTGAGCTGTGGAGAACAAGTCGAAGAATCCACAGGATGTCCAACGTGAAGCGAGGCAACAAGGGTCGCAAAACTACCACGACACCTTTGTAGCACAAAGACACCGCATTAACTCTAATCCCTACCCTAATCTGTTCGAGCCAGACTCGCCAAACAAATTCGCAGATCAAACGAACACAGATAAGTGCGGGCCCAGATGTGTCACTTAGTCCTGGAACCTGAAACATCTTGTCCACTCACGTCTGTCAGTGGCGCAAGCTGTCGGCAAGATAGTGAAGCTGTAAAAAGACATAATCTTGGACTCCCGGTGATACGAATTGACAGTGCTCGTGCGTGTGCGTGTGTGTGTGTGTGTGTGTGTGTGTGTGTGTGTGTGTGTGTTTAACAGCAAAAAAGGGAACGGGCTTTGAAGAGGAGCGGGCTCACAGGGACATATTTTCTCTCATGAGTATGTTCAAATAAAGAACTGAGAATTCAGGGTTTTGTCACATGACTCCATAGTCTCTTCAGACATGGGGGGTGGGGGGGGGGTGGAGTTGTGTATAACCTTACTGGAATGTGTACAACACTGCAGCTCTAACGATGCTGTTACATGGAGCCAATTAACTGTTCTGGTATTTGGCGCGCTGTAATCTCATCTAAATACATTTTTAAACACAGTAATTACAAGATACCAAAATGTTCATCACCAACTGAACTGCATTATACAACATCAGTCTTCATAATGCGTTCCAGAAAGGACAGAAACAAGTGGCGTCAATGACGATTCATTTCTTCAACTAAAAAAAAAAAAAAAAAAAAAAAAAAAAAAAAAAAAAAAAAAGCACCTGTTAAAATGTGTTCAGAAATACTTCGTCCAGCCCAGTCGTACAGACCGACATCCTCACGAAAATCAAACTGACATCCCACTGCGGCAAGCCTGACTGCTTCCCATGCATGACAACCTAAAGTGTCCGTTCCTGAGCAGACAAATGCGTATCGAGCTGTCAAAAGAGACGTGCCGAAGTAATTCATGCACACATTGCGTACAGAAGGAGGACTTCTGTCGAATGGTGTGTTAATTAGAAACTGTTGGCTCGGCTACATTTTCATACAAATCAACAAGAAAAGAAAATCAAAGAAATAGGATTAAAGAATCATTATTAGATTAGTATTTTATACTTAATAAATAATATGATAAATGGCACTTCAAGCAGAGATTTATTATTTCACAATGTTGTGTTTTCTGACGTTATTACAATCTGCATTTAGTAACTCTGCAATTCAATGATATTCACATTATTCTCTGTACTGCATTTGGTCTTAACACCGCAGATTCAGAACAGGGTATATAGACCGTACAAACCAAAGTACTGAACGTCTCAGCGAAACATTTTCCTTTGAATTATTAACTAACAAAGAAAATGTTGAAGTTGAAGTGTGTGTGTGTGTGTGTGTGTGTGTGTGTGTGTGTGTGTTTTCTTGTGTGTGTGAGCTTCATAGAGTAAGTCACATGCGATACAGAGGACAAGGGAAACACATAGTTAAACACCACAAACTGCTGGCACCATGCTTGTTAGGCTGTGGCCAGGACTTCCTTTTTACAACAGGAATGTTAAACTAATAAATAAGCATGCTTGTCTTTCTTTCAGACTTGAGGACCGACAGGGATAAATGTCTATTAATTGGACGGCTACCGGGTATTGGGCGGAAACACCAGACAAAACTGGGGAGTAGGGATTTTTAAAACTGGTTCAAAATGAATCCCAAAAAAACAGGATTCTTTTTGAGCCAGCGATTACCTTTGTGGTTACTAACTGACAAGCACTGACACCCATCCTCCTCCTCATCCGGTAGAGTGTGGCACTCCACGGGGAGGCGTCCCTCGTCCAGGAGTGTCCAGCAACTGTCCCGCAGGACCTCGCAGAAACTCCGGCAAGGCAACAGGGGTAGCGGGGCGAGAGAGCCACACTTTGGTACCGAGAGAAGGCAGAAAAACCACTCCAAACTACGGTGGCAGTGCGACTTCAACAGCCAAGCCCATTTTCTCAGGAGGGCTTGGACTTCTTCCACACTGCTCTGGTTGAGGTAATTGGGCACCATAAACCTTTCCCCGACCATGAAGGAGCAGAAGGGAAGAGCGGTATCTAACAACAAGCACTGTGGGGATTCAGCAGCCGGGGCTGATTTAGCTCCTTCTTTTGGGTTTTCAGTCGGTGCCTGGCTACCTAAAGCTGTCTGGCTTGATGAGGTCGCTTGGCTCGGTACTTGCTCGTCTACCAAGGGTTGAGTAGCGTCTAAAATGCGACCAGTTTGGCTGGTCACCAGTTCCTGGCTTGGCTCGAACGCATGACCGGGCACTTGAGGTTCGGCAACTGTGGGGTTTAAGGTAGTGTCTGTTGGTGGTTGGGGAATTACAATTTTGGTTGTTTGTGTTTGTGTTGTAGTAAGTGTCTGGCTGGCAAAGAGAGGTTGGCCGGTCTGTAACTCTTGGTTAAGATTAGCAGTAAATTCACTAACTGTGTAACTGTGTTCAGTAGTCTGAACAGAGGCGTCACCTACATTGATGAGTGAATCTTCCGGGTTTTCATAAGAATTCAAGTCATTAGCATTCCAACTCAAGCTGCCGTTTTTGTTTTCTGTGGTGTTGTTGTTGGTTTCAAAAGAAGATTCAAGATTTTGCTCCGATTTTTTGCTACCGAGACTCTGGCCCTCATCAACGATCGAAGCCGTTTCTCGTAACTTCAGCTGATCTGTTTGGGATACTACACTGCCTCCACTGTCTAACCCCTCGTGATCAGTGGGCATTACTTCTCCTTGTTGGTTTTCCCCAGAAAACTCCTGAGGTTCAAATTGAGATCCCCAACTAGTTTCAGCTCCAGATGCAAATCCTGATCCATACCCGAATCCAGAGCCAGACCAACCACCGGGCCCAGTGTCTGATGCCGGTTCGGACCCATGCCCAGATCTTAATACATTTCCTGTAAAGCTTAAATGATCAGATTCTCCAGAACCCATACCCTTTAGTGAAGATGAGGCATTACCAGGTTTACTTTTGCGTGCCAAAATCCCAGAAGTGGCCTTTTCTGACGCACGTTCGCTCTCTGGTTGTGTTGTCGGTAAAAGAGCGGTCAGCTGAGGAGCCTCGGTAGTCTCGTCCCAAGTCTGCAAAACCCTCAGGATGCCATGTCCTTCGTCAATGATCTCCGCTCCAACCGTTGCGCTGCTCTCTGAAGGCGGTTCTCCACTGAACACTGGACTGCCGGACCCCTCGTGGTCCACTGTGGGGGCCAAAGTTGTAGTACCGGTCCAGGACCAGAACCAGGCATCAGAGCAGACCACCCACTGGGCCAGCAGAAACAAAACTCCAAACTGGGTCCTCATCGTAGCCATAAAGTCTTCACCACGTCCACCCGCTTTGATCAGGATCCCCCGGCGTGAACTATGACATGTCCATACAGCCACTCCACTCCACACACACACACTCTCTCTCCTCCAGCTCTGTCTCCACACACACACACACACACACACACACACAAACACACACACACACACACACTCTCCACGAGTTAAGCGGAGAGGAGAAGTGAAGAGGAGCGCTCCATTCAGGAGAGTTGACGGGGGGAAGAGCAGGAGGAGGTGTGCTCCGTTATTGGCTGGCCCTGGCAATATTTATTCCCCTAACTCCTCCTTCCTCCTCCTCCTCCCTTTGTCACAGCAGTGAAAAGCGATCTCTCATGCTGACTGATACCTTGGAATTACAGCAGCCCAGCTTTTTCAGTATAATACTGATGCTTTCAGTGTTTTACAGAGAAGGGGCAATTTGTTCCACTCGACTTGGTCTCTTTGTTAAAACATGATAATAAGAAAACTGTGGATACAGGCTTTAAAAACAAAAAAAACTCCAGTGTGGTCGTATGATTTTTACTTTTCAGCAAAGAGAATTTAATTACATGTCGTGTTGAAAGTTTGAAATATAGGGAGGGGCGGTGAGGTCCCATTAATAGATTAAATAAGTCCCTTTCCTTTGCAATAATGCAACAAATTATTGAACAAAAGTTGTCATTGTTATGTGTTGACATGTTTAAACATGATCAAACATCACCACTTTATTGAGGTAATTATATTATTACATAGGATAATAGGAAACTATGCATCTGCACAACTGAAGAAATTCAATCTACTGAAGACTGAATTTGTCTTTCAGATCATTTTCGATCAAACGACAGTTTCATTTCTTTTTGCAAATTCGTCAACTTAATTTCTTCCACGGACGCACCAATAAAACCCTTTTGTCCCTGTGGGAATTGCCCCCGCTCGACATGGTGCCGTTTATTGTTCGATCCGGTTTAGATGGCTGTTGTCAGTCCTCTGTGGTTACACACACTAATCCAGGCCTCACTGTCTTGTCCAGACTGGTTTCTCACACAAACCTCTGGGATCGGTTGACAGAGACCCTCGACGAGTGCTAATGTGAGCTTAGTGATGAAAGGAGCAGGAAGTTTGTGGAAGTGTCTTTCTCGTAACGCTGCGGTTTTCAAAATAAAAGATGGGTGTTTTTTTGTTTTTTTTCCTCAGCTGTTGATAGAAAGGAACTCTGTAATGAAGCTTCCAGACGCTTATATGCGCAGATGCAGAAATGTTTTGACACGAGCTTGACAACTTTATTATGTAACCCTCTTTGGTGACCCGGTCTCTGATGATCCAAGTGACCTCTGTCTGCAAGACTATGTATGTCTGGCCTTTAAGAAGAAGGCAGTGGTGGGGGAGGGGAAGGGGAAGGGGGGCGGGAGGGCCTGCTTGGCCTAAAAAAAAAAAAAGTTTGTTGTTTTCTCATTCACATCGCTGAAAATATTTAGTCTATGAATTAAAATGAAACTTTTTTTCTTTGTTTTTTTAATGTGGATGCAATATAACCCGTCAGCGCAACATACCTGGAGTCAATGTCAAATATTTCACATGATGAATTACCTTTTTAAAGTGATTCAACGTTTTATTTCTTGCAGTGTGCCATATCTAAGCCCTTATCCACATTTTATGATGCACACAGCTAATAAAAAAATGCAGGAGTTGATTTGTGTTAGCTGTGACCTCTTAAAGGAAAATAATATAGTTCAGCTCACTTCATCACGGGGCCAAGCTACTGCTGCACTTTCCGTCCTGATGAAAATGTTTAATGAAAGGAAAATATTGTGTTTAGTCATATGAAAAGCAGTTTCCTTTTGGGCGAACATGACGAAGGAACTTGTGATTGTGTTTTGCTGTCTGACTTGTTCCTTCAAGCAACGAAATGGGAAAAAAAAGTGGAGAATGAAAAGATACGTTTCATGCCAGTAGTAGGTTTTAGTGTTTTCCTCTCACTGGAGGACGAAAGGCCTGTCAGGATCATATTTTTGTTCACGTGTATTTCTGTGCTGTTTGCAGCAGTATGACAGCAAACGTAAACGTGCACTGGTCGACCCTCTGGGCTGGAAACACTTTACACTCTTAAACTAATTGTTCACTCCAACGCTGTCAGAACTAGAGCATTTAATTATTGCCCTGAAAAGAAGGACAGCTTTCTGTGGGAAAATAACCTTTCCAAGTTAACTTTTAAACAATGACAAAAAAAAACAACAAAAAAAAGGAGGTATTTTCAGGAGGAATGAAGACTCGACTGTTGATATAGCATCAGTTATCAGCCAACCTAGATGCTCTTTGGTCAATCTGTGAACACGGAGCACTAAATAAACCAAATAAACACAATGGGACTTGGTTAATAAACTTAAGGGTGATAAGCCCTGTCTTGTGATGGGTAATGATTAGCCTCAAATGTCGGAAAACCCCTCGCAGGCACTCTTGGTGGTGCAAAACATTTTTGTGTAGGTCAGGATTTTCTATGACATTTAGCACAAAGCAGAACACTAAAAGACAGCAGATGTTACACAACAACTAAAACAGTTCAGGGAGATTTGACTTCAGTTTTGATTTGAGTATCTTTTCAAAGTTAAGTGGTACACATCGCCACCCTGAACTGCTCATCCTTTATGTCAACAAATGTGGGGAGTCCCATCAGCAGGATTTACCCTGTTAACTCGACCCTTTGTGTTCTTTTACTGCGTCAGATGCCAAATCCTAACGACTCTTTAAAAATCCAGGCAAAAAAGAAAGAAATTGTCTGAGACAGAACGAATGATCAGGAGTGTTATTTTTTTTTTCCAAGGATGACGATGAATTAGCCCGAGGGTGTATTTTAGATTGTCATATAACCTTAAAAAGGTAGAGAAGCGTTCCAAAGAGACACGGGTGGCCGAGCAAACATGCTGTCACCTCGTCAAGAGTGTCCTCAGAGGTAGGAAATGGTTTGCTTATTTACGTAAAAGCCTGACAAGGAAAAAGACTAAATTGCCTTTAATGAAGGTAGAACAGGTTTGGACTGACAGTTTTTTTCAGCACAGGTAATCTCCAGAGATCATGCTGTGAAAAATAACCTGTCCCTCTTCTCAACATCCCTTTCATGTCTGCGGCTGCCCGTATAGAGCACAAACCGTGAGGCAAAAAGATAATACGGCGAGCAGGTTTCCTGTTTTTTAAGAGTGGAACAGGTAATTATAGTCAAACTGGTTGAAAAGTGTGTACTGTGTGTTTAAAATAGAAGGGAAACTAAAGGGGGAAAAAAAAAAAAAAAAAGGAATCCATCTCCTCTGCTTTTAATCAGTGACATAAATACATCAGCATCTTGTCATGTATTCATGAGTGTCGTGCTAGAATTGTATTCTTTTATGAGCGTAGTTAAAGCATATTTTATAAGAGTTTAAGAGCAGTTCACATGCCGGTTGCTTGCTGTCAAGCCTGCTGACAGAAATCCGTAATCTCGGCAGGGAGTCCTCCTCATTTAAACGGTCAGTTACCCCACATTATATATATATATATATATATATATATATATAAAAGAGCATATCATCGCACAGCATATCATAACCTTCGCAGTTACAATCACAACTGTGTGCATTATATGTGCAACTGTGTTCAATTTGGGGAAGTGACCCTTTAAATAAACAACCACAACTCCTCTGACAGACTGTAAAAAAAAAAAGTCCGTTTTTACTGCTTTGGTTTTGCCATAAATCTTGCCTCTGCATCCTTCTAAGTAAAGAACTTAAGTACTGCCTCCGTTAAACAAATGGGTCGACACCACACCAGGATATTCCCCTGTGCATCTCAGTGATGTCTGACCGGTGAAATCCCGAGAGGTTTGAGGAGGAGATGAACTGAAATTCCAGGCCTCCCCCGTGCGTCTGTCCTCACAATACACAGACAAAAGCCTGAAACCTAAGACCGGGAATGAGTCTGAAGGCTGAGACCATCAATGGGAGGTGACTGATCGGCTAATTACAACACCAACAAAACCTCCTGAACATAATCCACAAGGGCTGAAGGCGTTCCAATTATCTGTCACTACGCGGCGGCGGTGTTTCATTATGCCAAACTGACTGTCATTCAGATATCCTGTTTCATATGAAGAGTTGGAGCTAAATATAGCATTTGTGAATAATTGAAGAACACAAGGGTGTATGTCTGGCAAAGAGAGAAAGTAGTACGATTTTTTTTTTTTTTTTTTTTTTAAGCACACCTTCCCGATCAACCTCGTCAAAATGATTTATTGCGTTAAAGCTTCTGCAAGGAAACTCTAGACAGAGCGGGGCTTTTATACCTGAAGTGTAACTGGATGCACGAAACAACATAAAGTGACAATGCCCTTGGAGCAGCTAGAGGGCCTTTTGGCAGAGCCCCCCCCCCCACCCCTCTCCCTCCCTCCCTCCCTCCCTCCCTTCTCCTCCATCCCCCGCTGCATATCCACGATGTTATTTCAGCGAGTGGGGGTCGTTGACCTCTCGCTGTGAGTCACAGTAGAGTCGCCGTCTCAGCGGTTATACATGCGTCAAGCTCCGAGGCACCGGAAGAGCTGGGAGTCTTTAAGTGACACACACAAATTAGGACGTCCCACACACAAACAAACACACGCACGCACAAACAAACAAACACACTTGTGCTGCAGTCGCACAGCATGACACAGCTGAGCCGCAGTGTAAATAGTCAGACCTAAACGTATATAAAGTCTAGTGAACATATGGCTGAAACACACACGCACACGCACGCACACACACACGCACGCACACACACACACACACACACACACACACACACACACACACGCGCACACAGTCCTGTCTAAGCTGCATTTTCCTCTGAGAAAAAAGGAAACTTGAGCAACAGGTTACACACATAGACTGTATATAAAAAGTGGACTTGGCTTCTGGGTTGGAAAAATGAGGCCGATGCGGAAGCGCCTTAAACTGTAATACCGCAAAGTGCCACTAGAGGTCGGCTCCAAAAAGCCCCCACGGCTCCATCGACTCTCATTTCAACTCATCTCACAAACTTCTCAGTCAATAAAAATTCTCCACGAGTTTTGGAGTTAGTTAAAGTCGCTCCTTCTTGTTAGTTTTCTGGCGGTCCATCAGAAAATAATCTCGTCATTAATTCGAAAAATAAGCTCGAAAAAGCTGTGTTTGGGGGCGTGTCGGTTTGATTGACAGGCCTGTGGTGCAGTCAGGTTACGGCTATCGGCGGGCGGGACGTAGTTAGTCGGGTTTCCAATCATATCGAGTCAGATCCACCGCTCGCTCCTCCCCAGTTCATCCAAATATGGTCACTTCCGTTTCCAAACCGCTCCGAACTAACAAGATGGCGCTCGACGCTTCATAACGGCCGTTCACGAACCGACGGACGACGTCATTGTTGGTTGCCGTTTGCTTACAGCACAGAGCTGAGCAGCTGCACAGTTAGGGACTATTTAACAGCCGTCAACAACAACAAAAAAGAAGCCTTTTATCAAATTCAGACGGCATTTTATCCTTTAAAACCACAGTCATGTGACCTCGTTGCTCTAGTTTTTATTGAAAGTGTAATATACAGTTTGGGAAGCACGGTGCATAATAAAAGTGTCCTGAACGGCGGACAAACCACATGCATGTCAAGACTTGGACAATAAAATGTCCAGCGTCTCTGAGATGTGCGACTGGTGAATGTGTGGCACTCAGTGTGTGAGACAGCCGGAGAAAGAGGAGGGGAGGGGAGGGACGGAGGGGAGGGAACGGAGGGGAGGGACGGGACGGAGGTCAGAGGGTCACAGCTATCACATCAGGAGGGAAAGGGGTCCCGTTTCCCACAAATAGAGAGATTTATCAGAGCGGCCTGCAGCAGCGGGTTATGACCGGGTAACCCTGCCTGCAGCCTAAATGCTTCTCGTTCACACGTTACAACTTTTGTAAACTGGTTTTTAAGTTTTGTAAATTCTGAAGAAGCTTCACGAGTTTTTTTTTTTTTTTAAGATTACATTTGAAACAACAGACTATGTGGAAGCTTTGGACGACTGTAAGGCCAGACCTCTGCGGACATTAAAAGATTCATGTGAATTCAGGAATAGGGCCGGGTATTGTTCAAAAACGTTCTATATTGTCACTAATACCTTGAGACTTTTTGACACTGGTTCCTAAATGAGACTTTTTCAAAGTTTTATCAAATCCATTTTAAGACAAAGAAAATTAGACATTACAGTAAAAATCGGTGGTTTTCATGCAGTTTAGCAGCGGATTTACCGATGCCCCTTAAACGCCTCCGTAAAAGTTATCGCTCGATGCTACATTTTCCTGTCGCCCCCTAAACACCTCACATGCAAGTTATTCATGAGATACTAGAATTTAGCAATGATCCATAAACAACTCAAATGGAAACTACTGCCTGATGTCAGAATGTACTAATGTCCCTTAAAAGTCTCACGTGGAGAACTATTGATCGATGCTAGAATTTACCGATGATAAATTCACGCTGCAAGCTACAATTTACAGATACCCCCTAAACACCTTCGCATGCAAGTTCTCTTTAGATGCTGGAATTTACCGATGTTCCCTAAATGTCTCTCATGATTTCATGTAATCGACCTTTCATAGGCTAAACATTTAATAAAAAAAATGGTTAGTCGTGGCCCTCCATGTCAATACAATATAAAGTGTCAATCAAGGCCTGAATTAAAGAGAAATGAAGTGTTTCCTTTTAAAAGGGACTTGAATCTACGACCTTTATATTTATTTTTTTTATCAGTGCCAAGTTTCTACTGTAACTTTGTCTCAGATGAGTCTCCGGCACTGACTCCGGCTATAAAGAGGAAGATTTAAGAACCAGAAATCTCATCACATGGCCGAGCACAGCCCCTTCAAATCCCTGCAGATTCCGTACATAACCGTATCGAAGTGCTGAAAGGCAGCAAACTTAACTTATTGCTCCTTTAAAGAGCGCTCGGCTGCACCTTTGCACCCGACGATCCGGTGTCCTGCAGAACGAGGCAGACGTGCAGACGGAGCCCTGCAGGGTTCCTCACAGTCCTGCTCAGGCAAGCAGAAACAGCTTGGCTGTCACTCTGAATAAGACACATTCCAGAACAACAGGGGAATATGTAGCCTGTGGTGCCTAAACAACGGTTACAGTATAGGAAAGAGAGGTGGAGGTGGAGGGGGAGGGGGAGTGGGGGGGGGGGGGACTGTATATGGGACAGAAGACAGACAGCCATGCTTTACCGTATTAATTCCAGGCCAGATCAAAGCTTAGATAGTCGTTCCAAACATAATTGGCGACCCTGAGAACGGGTCAGCTGTACGTTCCTCTTATAGTTTCAAAGACCGTGAAACTCTCCGGCCGGCCAGGGTGAAGTGTTCGGTTCCCTTTGTTAAATTCTTCGGCTTGAGATCTAATCAAACCCCACGACACATGTATGTTTTGGGAACTGCTACCCATGCAGAGGCAAGCCGGATTCTTTACACGGCTTTTAATGTAAATAAACTGCAAACTTCGGTGACTTGCATCCACTGAGCTATTAAGACGGACACAAACACGCGGCCTCGCTTCGGCTGAATCGACACTCTCAAACACCCGATGAACATAATTAAAAAGAGCTGAGCTCCGGCTGCCCTGCGGTCATCTGTAAAGAAGAAAAAAAAAAAAAAAAAAAAAAAAATCCCCACTCCAAAGGGACTACTCACAGACTCCTTGTTACTGTAATGACTCCACTAATTAGTGCACTGTCAAGTCTAGGAGCATCCGGAAATGTCTGAGCTGTAATTGGCTCACGATGCCCCGGAGGTGTTATCTCAGCTAATGACAGACGCACTATCGATTCGTCTGCCTGAAAACAACAACAAAAAAAATACTTCTGCCGACTCAGGAGACAAGCCGAGACTTTTCATCTAATTGATGTTTACCGTTTAAATAGGTGTTGCCTCGGAGAGAGAGTGTCTTTTATTTTACAATTAGAAGTTGTGTGGCAGGTTTATGGCTGTTTTGCAGGAGATAATCACGGTGTTATAACGGCGTATTAAATGCGTTAGAGAGTGTTTCGCAGTTGTGGTGGAAAGAGGGAATCTTTTTTTTTTTTTTTTTTTTTTACTGTAGATTTATGAGTGCTGAGCAGAAAAGTAAAGATGCATCACATACAAGAGGAAGCAGCTGATTCTGAGTGTCACTTCACATCCATATGTGGTGAGGTGAAATGTGGGGAATTAGCTCCCTCTAGTGTCCGCATGGTGAACCACAATTAGATGCAGCACACCCATGCTGTGTTCCAAAATGTTACTTCCATCAGTACGCTAACAAATAGTTCTCTGACATGTCAGGACTCTTACTTGAATTTTGACAGGAAGTGTCGTTTCAAATCGCACACTGCTGTTCTGCGCTGACCGGAAATAACCTCAGCATGTGAACACATCACTCGCCAAAATATCTACAGCTTTCACTGTTTTACCCAGAAATCAACGTGTTTTCGTGCCCTCTCAAGGTTCAGAGTTAATTTATTTGTCATTCCGACCAGATCCATATTAACACACATACAGTGGAACGAATTTACGTTTCTCAGGACCAGGATGCAAAGATAATAATTATCTTAAAATACCTGAAGAATTCAAATACAATAACAGAACAGCAGAGAACAGCTGAAAAGCTAAAAAAAAAAAAAAAAAAAGTGCAAACAATTAAAAGTTCATAATTATAAAGACACAGCGGCTCGTACGTCCCGTAGTAAAGGACAATAATAAATAAAAGACGTAAAAAAATTTAAAAAAAAATCTCCGTTTAACACAACCAGTAAACACATTGATTCTTCTGTCCAGCAGCAGCAGTGAAAAATAATAACTTTCGTGTGGTGTTCAGGGACAGCTGCATTTTCCTCAGACGCCTTAATTTGAAAATCCCTCAGGTCGGTGGCCCCGCCCCTTCCTCCACTTAGCCAAGATGACGACCGTTTAGGGTGGAAAGCGTACAGCGTTTCACACTTGTGTTTTGGATCGTTTTAAGAAACTGCATGTTTCTGTACCTGACAGCGTGAAGGCACCGATGCGCTCAAACTACTGAGTGTTCGCACACGAGTACAATATTCGGGACACAGCAGCAGTTTTGCCTCAGTTTCCTGCAATGAACCGGTTAATAGTGAGCTGTAGTGAAAGCAGGTCTTTTTTTTATTTTTATTTTTTATTTTAAATGCCACAGATTTAAAACACTTCCTCCCATGCAGCTGCTCATTACAGACACTTTTCTTTGTATAAAATGTACTGTACGTGTCAGACGTTAACACCTCACCACGACCCGTAAAATGAACCAAACCCCGTCGTGCGCACGTCACCGAATGACAAAAAGCTTAACTTTACTCGACAGGTGTTGCTCGCCCGGACAAAACCACACCTGTAGAAAATCAAACACAACGTCCGCAGGGCCTGTCGACAGCAAACACCGCCTCACGGCAGATAAAGCACCCGGTCTTAATACTTATATTTAGAAAAAGAAAAGCTGAACGGGTGGGGGGGGGGGGGGGGGGGGGGGGGGCTAAATGATGCTCCGAGATAATGGAGTCATTACAAGGTGTTTGTCTTCATCTGCTACAGTGCTGGGGTTGGGTAGGGAGACTCGACACACCTGCACTGTTGATGTGACAACACAAAGGAAAACCACAAACACGTGTTCACAGTTATTATGCTCCCTGAATGACGGGACTTTGGCGATTAAGCCCTTAAATGCGGCGGCTCTTTGACTTTTAAGACCGCACGTTGGGACATATGGAGAGATTTACAGAAGGAGGCGCACGGCCAAAGTCAACTTCTTTCTCATTTAAGCAGAGAATTTAAAAAAAAAAAAAGAAATATAAAAAAAAAAAGCCATCTTTAAAAAAAATCTACAAAATACGAGCGTCATCTTGAGGGACGTGCGGAAGAACCTTTTGGGCTGTTTGACTCGTGAAATTCTCGGTTGTCATCGGTAGAGGGAGACCAAGTCACCGAGAGGTTAGTTGCGGGACACTGACCTCATTACAGTCCAAAGCACTCAGGTCACAGGACTGTCATTAACATGTCATTAACATGCACGTGCACAACATGCAAATACGAAGAGAAGGAGATACTGTAGGTGGTGCCGATTAACGAAGTCTACCCGGGTTGTCCAAGGAAACAAGACCCTCAATATTGCAGTACACTAACCTGCATCCGAGAGCCAAACTGCACCACGCGTGGTTTGGATGAGTCCTTTCCTTTAACCAGTGCTCAGAAGTTAGTCTTTTTAAGAAATCATATTTTATTTCATAAATGCGTGTTTTTATTTAACCTGCAAGCCTTTTTTTTTTTTTTTTTTTAGGGGTTATTACCTTTTTCTTTTTTTTTTTTTTTAATGAGAAATTACTTTAAACCCTTTAAACCAGGGGCGTCAAACATACAGCCCGCGGGCCGGATCCGGCCCGCCGGGGGGTCCAGCTCGGCCCGCCGGATGACTTTGCCAAGTGTGAAAATTACAGAAAGACATAAATTGCATTTCTGAGAATATGGAGGTTTATGAGTATAAACATTTTGTTATTTTTTTTTTTTTAATCGATCCAGTAATTGCTTCAAAAACAGTGTAAATGCGACGTCTGCTCCGGAGGAAGAAGCGCTCGGTGCCACAGGCAGAGGGAATCTGCAGAGGAGAGCCGGGGCAGATAAACAGCGGGCTGATGTCTGAGTTTTTGGTCTTTATGTTTCTAGTTTATTGTAGAAAGACCTTAAAACAGGGTTTATCATCCAAAAACCTTCACCAATGATTTAAACAAAGAGAAATATTGTCGTCATGTATGCGTTATTATGCTATGATTTTACTGGTCTGGCCCACTTGAGATGAAAGTGGGCAGTATGTGGCCCCTTAACTAAAATGAGTTTGACACCCCTGCTTTAAACTTTTTGGGGTTTTGTTAGGAGGCTCACTCAAAGCTTCCACTTATGGGCAGGTTAATTCATATTTAAAGCAAAAACAAAGTTTCCTAAAATACATTTTACTTAAAACAGCTGACTGAATCAAAGAAGATGTAAAATACGAATGAATATGACCCCGAAAGGTAGTAAATTAGACGTTTTATTCCGAGAGTGATTTCTTAAAATGTGATCACAATATAAAACATGGACAAACTTGTAAAAATATCTTAAAATCAATCAAAAACTCCCAACAATGAGAGGCTTAAGATTCCAGCCCTACAAAGATTTTTTATAAACCCTTTTATTTTTGCGTAAAATAGGAATTCACATAACAGGATTTGATCCATCCAATTACAATTTACACGTCTAGGAGTTAGTTATTTTTTTCAAAAGGACAACTCAGTGAACTTGAAGTGAAGGTTTCAGACCGCTGACAAATCATTTACCTGCTTCCTAGACCTGGAAAGAGCTGAGCGGGACTTTCCCACACCTGGAATCCAGACACACTGCTTGTCTGATACGTGGCCGGGTCGGAGGGTCACAGAGATGAAAATGTCCAATTCAGGTTAGCTACACATTTACTTACACAATATCTGGGTCTGATAATGGGCGTAAGCAAACAAAAATTACACACTTATGACTACGACCATTTGTGGCTTTGAAGAAAATGTGAGATATGGTATTATTCATGATTTTTGTATACAAAAAAAATAAATAATAATATTACAGCTTCAACTTTAGGGCATTAGCAAATACCAGGTGGCGACGGGTCAGAAAACTGTCTCTTCTGACCGGAGGGTCACCGGGCGGTCTGCAGAAACCAGACGGGAAGATCTGAATCGGAGGGAAATAAAATGAGGGACGGCGTCTACTTTGTTGAACGAGCATGGAAAATGTCCTTAAGCAAGACACTTCAACTCCCACTGGAACGGCTTTGCTGGCTAAAGATAAATGAGTGTCGGGGTCGTTAGCGGGCTGACACTAGGCAGAGCATAGTTCAACCAAAGTTTAGTTTTCTATTACAGCTGTTAGTGCTCCTGTAAAAATGCTGTTAAAAAAAAAACAAAAAAAACCAACCCGGTCACATTTCTGTTTCGAGCTAAGCTGGCAATTCACTGAAGAAACTAGTTCATATCCCTTTTTTTTTTTTTTTCCCCAAACGCTAATCACCGGTTTATGGTGAGTCTGGAGGTGGACGGTGGTTAGAGGAGGAGTTGCACACGCCACCCGTTTCCCTGCAAGTGCCTAACAGGACTGTCCACTGAACCACCGAACGTACTTCACGTTCAGGTTTTTGCAACAGCAAATCGAACAGAAGGCCAGACGGTCGCCACCTGATCAGCTACGGCAGTACGTTTGAAGGCGGCTCGGCCAGCCGGTGATGACAACGCTCCTCATTCTCCGCTTCCCACAAAGATGAAACGATGTGGAGGTCGGAAGTCCGGAATAAGTAGCGTTGACTCCGGGGATTAGGATCCGTAGACCCGGACGGGCGCGAGAAGAACAAATTACCCAGAAGCTTCTTTGAGAGACGTCTGTAAGTGGCTCCGGCGGGGAAATGAAAACACAACTGACATCTTTTAAATAATCCCTCGACCTTTTCTCTCAAAAATGTCTGCAATTCTGTGACGTGTCCGCGCCGACATGGGCGCAAGTGTTTGTCCCCCGAGGATTCATTCTTCTATGTGTTTATTTTGTGCGTGGGCGGTTGTTGGTTTTAACCGATATTTTTTTTCCCAGATGAAAACAGGCATGACCGATGCGGGTTATGAGAGTTTCTGTCAATAACTGTGCCGTCGTGGGGAAGGAGGGATGCAGAGAGAAACTATGTTGAAACACGTAGACAAAATATATATATATATATATATATATATATATATCAATCTAAACACAACATTTACTTTATGAAGCCTACAAAGGAGAAGAACTCTTCAATGGATACTGAATTGGTATGAAGTGCCTTTAAGGCCAGACACTACAGGTGAATTTTAACTAACCGATATCACCAGGAAACTTTCCCAGTTAATCACTTATATTAAAACAAATTTGTTTTGCATCACGAGTTTTCCCAAAACGTGTGTTTAAATATTCAAACGACACCTTATCTTATAACTATACGCAGATTTGCTAACATTTAAAGAAAAAAAAAAAATCAGATTGACAACGCCAGGTTGAACATTTCTGTTAACATGTTGAGCAAAAAGTTTTTTACAGTTGTGATTTTGGATATCTCTTTTAATTACAGCACAAATTCAGTAAATGTTGCCGACGGCCGTAAAAAAGAATTAAATATCTATATTTTTTTCAACACGTTTTTACCAGTCCCCCTCAGGAGCCTGCAAACCTCCGATCGCAATATTGAATGCAAGTTGAACCAATCTCCGCAATATTTGTGGGAGGTTGCAATTTTACTCTGTAAAAGCTCTGCTGAATGTATTACGGTACAAAGTAATACTTTCCAAAACAATCTTTTTTTCAACAAAAATAACTTTTCATCTGCAGACAAACAAACCACATGCTGGTTGACCGGATTAAAATAGCAAAACAGGAAATAATGGGGTTCATGGGAGAATTACCAGTTGAAAGAGATTGTACTTTGGTTTTGTGCACGCGTGTGCGTGTTAAATTTTGTTTTATTCTTACAGAAAATGCAGCCGTGTACGTTAGTTATATGGCAGTCCCAGTTTTGTTTTTTTTGAAGCTATGCCACTTTTATGACATTTATGATTTTTTTTTTTAACCCATCCATGCCCAATGCAAAAGCATTTTTGATTGCAACAATCATGAGAAAAGTTCCCAAAGTCCTGTAGGTATTGCCTGAAGATATCTGAACAATCCCCCGGTAAAAACTGAATACTGACAGGTTTGGTGTACGTGCCACTGAAATGGAGATTTCTGCCTCACTGTATGATAATTATTTGTAAATTTAAAGGCTCTTTTCTCAAAAATGAGCCCAAAACCCGGCGGTGTATGAAAAAAAAGAAACAAATGTTTTTGCCTGCGGTGTCTCGCCTTAATCTACATCTTTAAAGAGTGGGGGGGAAGGTCTGTTTGGAGGTGCCAGATTCTTTAAAGGTAAATTAAGTAAGAAATATGGATAAAAAACACACTCCGTGTTGAAAGAATGAACTCTGATGTAAACAGAAGAAAAACTCTATTTGGTTTTATTTGTTTGGTCTCATTTAGTTTGAATCGGCACGAAAGGCACCATCAACATGATCGCTCATCAAAGAAATCTCATTTCGGTTCTCTTTGATGTGGGATTTCACTTATTTTAATGATTCTTCTTGAAAAGGCTAATTTGCTGTCTGTCCGCATGATTTCAGCGTTTCCTGTCGCACACATTAAAAGTCTCTGCAATGTTTCTCGCCCACAAACGAGCCCGGGAGACAGGCTGGTAGACTTGGAACGAGTACACCACCAGCCGTCGTCAGGTTGCCAAGAACAGATCGAGACAGTGATCTGCCGAGACATGAATTTACACGAGAGCTTCTTCTTCTTTTTTTTTCTTTTTTTTATTCCACACACTGATCTGAAGCATCCTTTAAAGGCCATTTATGTTCAACTCACATTGCTGCAGGAGCTCTTTTGTGTTATAGACGAAGCTTCCTAATGTATAACACATAAACACACACACTCTCGAAGTCTTTCTACTGTACAGACTGCAACAGGTTTAAGTTAAAAGTCCATTCACGTGTCATGGATACTGCGGAGCAACCACAAAACAAAGCATTTTGAATTCATCAAAGATGGTATCTCGGCCTGAAAGCCTCAGACGGTGTTTATTTCCGCTCGCTGACTCATTACAAAATGAGTAAAAAAAAACCCTGTGCGGTTAAAGAGCATGAGTCAGGAGGAGCAGAAATGAATCGGAAACTTCTCCCGCTTTTTAACAGATGGAGGGGAAATCCAGTCGGCTCTCATTACCGGACGGTCAACAACACCGGGGACGGGTGGATTTTTTTTTTTTTGTGCACCAAAGAATTTGCAAACATTTAGGCCGTGTTCCGGACACCAATGCGAGTATTGCCCAGTTGCTGCGCTCCATCGAGGTGGTAATGAGCCTAGTTCTGCTACTTTTATCTGCATTACAGAGGTGTGTCCGTGTGTCCACATTCAACCACACAATCCAGCGAACGAAGCTGATGCTTAAAAGAGCAGGAATTAAGCTTTTGGGGCTTTTTTTTTTTTTTTTCTTTTTAACAGATCGTTGGGTAATTCCAGCAGTGTCAACCACCCCATTTCCTCAGCCTCTTAATCCCAAAACGAGTGAAGCATGTGTTTGAACATCAAAAGGTACCGGGGACCGCGGTCGTTAGAGGAGCGCTCTTCTGTGACTTTGTTGGTGAAAGGGAGTCGTTTCCAGAAGCTTTACCCAGCCAGCCGAGCGTTAAGTGACCTCGATTGGTCTCATACGAGAAACAAATTCAATTGAATAAACGAGTGGATTTTTTTTTTTGTGGTTTTTTTGTGGTTTTTTGGGGACAAATGCTCGACAACAAGCAGCATCATAAGTCCACATGAAGCTAAATACCAAACAGAACTTTGGTAACCCGGTTGTATGTCTGAACTCTTAAAACCTGACCTGCTCTGTCTGCTTTGTGTTAGCAGGCAACAAGCTGGTAAATAAAATATTTGTTTGCTGCTTTTAATAGATTGTTTTAAAGACATGTCATTTCTTAAAAACTCCTTTATGCTCACTATTTGGCTCGCAGGGGTCACTTTTAATGATCAGGACATACTGGAGCGACGGAGATGGTGACGCTGGAAGATCGTTTTCGTCACCGTGCCGTCACTCTCCGGAAACGACTCTTGCAGTCATGAATCACAGCTGATGATCCTCCGTGAAGGAAGAAAGGTTTACAGAAAACTTTCGAGTCTACGGTGGGTGAGTAACACTCAAAAAAAACAGTACGTGTTGTTAAAGTCCTTCTCCATGTCAGGAGACAAGGGTTAAACCACTAAAAACTCATCTCTGTTCATATCACAATTACAAATGACATATTTAAACGTTTTTTTTTGTGAGAAAGAAAACTTAATTCATGAGACAATAGACCAGCTCTTTCTCCACCCACACCTGCTCACCCGAAGCTCGATGACGTGGGAAGTGGTCTGCACTTATAAAAGCAACTTTTTACATTTTTGCTCATGCAGCATGACACACAAAAAAAGTATTTCAGAGCTAATTATTCTCTGAGCTCAGCAGAAGAGTGAGTTGTGGAGGAAGAAGTGGGACGGAAAAGAGGAAATTCTGCGGGTTTGAATTATCATTGGAACTTCATCTCCATAATCCACTGTAAGCAAAGAAACTGCAGATGAAAGCTTTCACGGGAGACAAGACAACGCATGCACGCAAAGGCGGCAGTAATAAAACCCTGAAATACTGCTGACTCATGATCAGAATACAGCACAAGATCCAGAGTCACAAAAATCACACGTGCAATTAGTATCTTCTTGCTCAGACAGGAAAACATCACTGCATTTAAATGAGTAATAATCAGAGTAAACGCTGGGAAAAACCCCAATTTTTTTTAAACTGCATGTCGTTTTTCTGCCAAAAAATTCACAACAGCATCATTTTCACAAGCTTAATTATGTGCACTAACAAATAATAAACTGATCTTTATGTTTAAAACTGCTAGAGTTGAGCTTTAAAGGTTAAATGAGGCCAGAAAGATTTGTGTTGTTTAGATGCTGTGCCAAAGTTACGTAAACATTCAAAAAAGAAAAAAGCCGAATGCGGTGGCTTTTATGGAATAAATAAAGCGTGGAGTCTAAAACAAACAACAAACAGAGAGAGAGAGAGAGAACAACAAAACTCTCTCTGTAACATCCATCTTTTCACTCTTCGACCCTGACCAGTCCCCAACACACCCGGCTTAAAAGCCCTAAGTTGAAAACATTCCTACTTAAATTATCCCATTAGAACAAAAAGATCCTCTTTACACACAAAAAAAAGGGGACAAAAGAGAAAAAAAAAAAAAAAAAAAAGAAGCATTCCAATCATGTTGGTTCAGGCTTTGCGATACCAAAATACTGCACGTGGAAGAGGAAAACCAGGCGCACCAGACGTGTCGCCCCGGGGTCCGAGGGTTTTGTGTGGTCAGTCGGAGAGGGCGGAGCTCTGAACCACCTACAGCCTCCTGGAAAGAAGCCAGACGCAGTTCGGCCAACAGACGACCTTCCTCTTTGACGTGATTGCCGATCTGAGAAACAGCGGCACTCGCGCGAAGTATCGATTTTCTAAAATGAAAATATCAGAAAGCAACATGGCTCATTGCAAACGCCTCCAAAGGATCTGGTGAATCGAGTCTCGGTGATCTCTCAGGGATTTGGTCCGGGGAGAAGATGGAGGTGTTTTCGATCCACATGTGATTCCCTTCACGTCTGTAATCCTTTCATGAAGCATCGGGAGAAACGCGGAGAGACAGCGTGGGAGGACAGAGTGAGAGCTTGTGGCAGAATTTGTCATCTTTCAGACGCATGAAGCAGCAACTGAATTACTACGGGCCTCGATGGATTAAACAGACGTGAAGGGATTTCCCTCATCATTGCATCGCATTAGTCATGTCACTGAACGACTACAGATGGCTGCGGGAGTGTTGTTGTTTTTTTCCCTGCAAGGACTTAAGGAAGAGATATTACTGTGGTCTCAATGCAAATATGAAAACTTAACTCGTTCAAATGGGCTGGAAGTGAACATATGCATGGCTAAAAGAGTACAAATGTATATGGAAATTATGTATAAAATAGGAACAATTGCTACATGTGGATGAGAACATATTTAAATTAAGACAGCCCGTTAACGTCATAGTCCATGTTTCATTTCAATTCCAATGAGCTGAAGTATAAAAGTCAACACAACAGAAAGTGTCCCATCTTGCACCAAGATGTGTAATCGCAACTTTGGTCCACAAATTTCACAATAACATCTCGAAAACTGTAAGATGCCCAAGCTTGATTCTGGGTGTGGGGGGGGGGGAGAGAAGAAGGAAGTCCGAGAAAGAAAGAGTGAGGAAGTGTTGGTGTGGAAGAGGTTGTGGGTGTTTGGATGATTCAAACCAGACTTATACCCGTAAACTGTGTAAAGATTGGATGTAGTCTCCATGACGTCACCTGCTGGTTTCCTGAGTGGTTTCCCGCTCAGCGTGGGTGGCTCCGACGGTCCTCATTTTGGCAGCACCTGACTCCATCTAACCGGTAATCCAAAAATGGGCAAAACAAGTGGTGGGTCGATGGAGCTAAGGCGGGAACAATGAAGCCTGATTGCTACAACTGGCGTGAAGAGTCTCCGTCTATACGGCTCCGGCTGACCTGGAACTTGTAAGCAGCTCGTCAACCGCCACTCAACGCAGCCTCGGCTTAATGACGCATAATGTTAAGCCTTGATACAATTCAAACGTGTGAGTTGAGCAGAAATGAAGCCCTCCACCTCCGTACAGTTGCCACGAACAGTGAAATTAGCTGAAGAGACCAAAACTGTTTTGGTACCGGCCGTTTATTTTCTGCTGAAAACAAAAGCATTTAAACATTGAGGTTTGTGGGGATCAACTCACTTTTTGAACCAGCCTCAAGTGGCCGTTTGAGGAGCTGCAAGTTTTTTTTTTTTTATCACTTCCGCAGTCGGCTTCATTTTTTTTTTTAGGCGTGGATGTTACCGCTTGCTTTCACGCAGGAGGCCGGTGTTTGAATCCATGAGATAGCAAAAAATCAGCGAGGATTTATCTTAAGCAACGCAAGTAGATAAAACGAACGTAACGTAACTCATGTATGTGACGTTACTTTGGGGATTTGGTGCCTAAACCGAAGGCACTTAACGCGTACTTCTGAACACCAGCAGGATTTGTTGGACAGCATCTCACAATTCATGAGCCATTATTGTGAAACTAATATGCTTTAAGCTGCGGCTCAAAGTAACTATGACAAAATTTTGACGTGAGAGTGAGTCGAAAAATGTGTCTCTGTCAAACTTCAACTCTTTGACCGCGGTGTAGATGCACATACAGATTTAGTTTAACATGCTGCTGCACCAAATGTTACTGGAGAGCCAGAAGTTTCCTTCCTCATTTACCAGCGAAATTAACTGAACTCAAATGAATGTGTGCATAAAACAGACTTATTCCTGTGTCTTCTCGCTTTAACAGCCGTAATTCAAATGATCCAAAAATAAAAAGAACATGCGAACAAGTTTTATACCCAGTTCTACACTTACAGGGGAGATTTTTTTTTTACTTTTAAAGACTGCTGCTTTCAAGGACACCATATATACAGGAAAACATGTAAAAAATAAACAGAACTAAGCAAATCAAACATTGTCAAAACCTTACAAGGCAGCAGTGAAAAAATAGAAAACAAAACAGGTCCTGAAGGACGGTGTCACCTTTTAAAGTCTGGCCATCTGAATACCGGCTCTCTTTACTCGTCCTTCTTTCTGTCCCCTGCAAGTTAACTTTTGTGACCTGGTCCAAGGAGAAAATGCAATGGGTGTGGAGGACACTTACACAGGCTGTCCTTGTAGACGAAAGACAAGATTGGAGGGCTTCGTCCTTTCATCCCCAGACATCAAAGATCCGACAGAACTCAGAGGGCAGACCCAGGCCCAGTCAGACCCGTCTAACACTCACATTAGTGTGTCCTTCAGCTACTACACGACAAGAAAAATGTCTTTTTTTTCTAAAGGAAGGCCTGCTCTACGCTGTCTCTTTGTAGAGCACACAACAACTTCTTGTCTTTACACCGGGGTTCACGTCATTAACTGTGACTGTCAAAATTTGCATTTATTTGATCCCATTCTGGATTTCTGCTCATTAAACCTTCTTTTTATATAATTACAAATGTGAAATGCCTCCAAACTGCTGAATGGACAGTGGTGCAGATATCTACGGTGCCCAGAGGATGACTTATTTCACTTAAGCTCCAGAGCCGCCCTTTGCACTTCTTATCTGTGGTTCTTCGTGAAACATGTCAACAACGACTTGGTAGGACTTATCTAAAATTTTGTAAAGGCAATAATGACCGCCCCTGCAGGATGACTGGTAAACACTTTGGCGATGGACTAGTTCCGATATCAGCTACAATCAAACACCTGCAGAGATAATAAGGACATTCCCATGAACTTCAGCTGTACAAATCACAACTAAAGCTTTGATCTCTTAAGCATTGGAATGTTTAAACTGTTATTGTGAACATGTTAGCATGCTGATGTTAGCAGCTCAGTCAAAGCACCATTGTGCCCGAGTAGCAACACAGAGTTGTGAGGCTTTCTGTAGATCCTCAAGTCTCACTTTCTTGCATCTGATGCCAATAACAAACGTGCTTACATTATATTTCTAACTCACTCTTGGACCAACTGTCCTGGGTGCCAAATTTAAGACAGCTCAATGAAGCTGATAGGAAGACTGTCATCCAAATGTACGGCGTAGAGTTTAATTCAATTTCAAAATGAATGCTGAATTACTGTGGTGTGAATATTATCAGATTAGTGCATCAAATGAAGAATTTGGAGATCAAGATTTCTCCATTGAGATTTTATGAAACCATTGTTGATTAAATTCAATGAGATGACTTCAATAAGTCAGACAGTGGAAAACAAAGTCGCAAACGTGATAAAAAAAATATGGTTGTTTCACATATTTGTGTGAGAAACATATCATGTTCTTACTGACCGACCAACTTTTCTACCTCAGCCAATGTTACATTATATTCAACATTCTGATTTTTGTCCTTCTAATTTCCAGTATATTTCCCTGTTTTTAAAGCATTTTATGCCTTTATTGGAAAATGAGTGGATGTAAACAGGAAATGAGGGGAAAGACAGTAAGGCAGTGACATGCAGCAAAGGTAATTGAACCAGGGATTTCCTGCTCAGGGCATTTGCGGCTTTTGTATCCACCCTAACTACCACCCTGACTACACGGCTATCGGGTTGTCCCAAATTTCCAGCATTTAAAACGTATGCGGGTTTTTTTGTGCAAATTGTGTAAAAATGGAAAATGCCCACGTACAGGTAGTTGGAAATGCAGGAAATTTGAAGGTTTCACCTCTACTTTAATTTTGTGCCACATATCTACAGACTTTTGTAGATTTAGCCGTTCCCACCGATTAAAAAATCTGCAGTGCAAGTCGACTTAGTCACTCAGATCTGTGAGGAAAACGAGTCGGACTGAATCACTCTGAGCTGAAGCGGGAACACAGACAAGACCTCAGAGTCCCGTCGTGTTTGGTGGGAGAAGTTGAGTCAGGATACATCGCTATTGTCTGCACCGAGGCATTCCCCACAAGTTGTGACTATTCACCAGGGAGACATCACTGCTGTGTGTGTGTGTGTGTGTGTGTGTGTGTGTGTGTGTGTGTGTGTGTGTGTGTGTGTGTGTGTGTGTGTGTGTGTGTGTGTGTGTGTGTCAGTCAAAGAAGGCATGCTGACCCTTCACTCTGACTTCAGCCACTGAGCTTATGGCTATTTGGATTCACTGAGGGGGAGCACAGACTAAATGAAGTCAGGACACAGAGATGGGGATGAGGGTGTGTGTGTGTGTGTGTGTGTGTGTGTGTGTGTGTGTGTGTGTGTGTGTGTGTGTGGGGCGGGGGAGTGTAAAAGGACTATTTCATTGTGGGTGCCACAAAAATCCTCTACCTATTTAACATGCGCACACACACACACTAGAATTTGGAGTGGCACACATGCAAAGCTTAGCGGCATGGCATTTCTGGCAGTGGAGGAAGATGAACTCCAGTTGGGGGGAAGAGGAGGAGGAGGTGTGTGTCTGTGTGTCTGTGTGTGTGTGTGTGTGTGTGTGTGTGTGTGTGTGGCCTCGTTTCCTCTTTCTGACAAACAATGCACCATTCAACTGGCGAATAAATACAACAAAAACTATAAAAGTATGCCGCAGCTGCAACAAATTGTTACAGGAAGGACGCTCAGAGGTTGAATTTCACAAAGCCACAAGAGATAAAGCAAAGTATCACGAATGACTCCAAAGTTCCTGAATGATTTATGAAGCAGCACTTTAAGTTGTCTTTGTGCTGAACATCTGTTAGAAGTAGATATTTTTTTTTAGATATTTTTGTATTATGTTAAATCGTGTGGGGACAAGTATGTAGCATAAACAATGCAACACACCACAGCATTTAAAGCCTAAGCTGACTAGCAATGTCCGTCCCTAGATGGGCCTTGAAAATACAGAAAACTCATGGTGAGATGAAAATGATTCGATAAAAATAAATATTACAATAGATGCAGGTGAGTTGCAAACACTATTCTTCTTCCTCCAAGAATAAACAGATCCCACCTTCAAAGTAAAAATCCTGGAAACTATCAGTCATGGCTTGTTAGCGCGTGATGAGCCTTCATAAGCCTCCTGGGAGGGCTCAGAGCCGCAACATCAGTGGATCAACTTTCATCTTTTGGGTTTTTATTTGGAAGGAAATCATCCAGCAGCATGATTTCCTTTCAAAAAAAAAACAAAAAAAAAACACCGGAGCATTTAATGTGTCGCTACAGTGGGTGAAAGGTTTGGACTCTTCCATCCTAATCTGCAAAAGACTTTTTCTGCCTCCTCGACTTAATAAGGAAGCCAATCTTGCAACTATGCCGCTCCTGAGCCCGGATCAGACCTATTAGGTAGCTGAGCAGTAACTCAATAGCGCTGCTGGTCTGTACGGGCCGAGTGGTGGTATGCATGGCCGGAATGTGTGCAAATACCGAAGTGGTGGCAGAAAAGAAAAAAAAAAAAGACATTGGAGGTAGGGAGAAGGAAGCGGAGGCAAATACACACCTCATGTGAGCCAACACATCCCTAAGAGCTCCCCCCCCCCCTCCACTGTTCAAACACTTCTCACAATGCACCGAGCTCATTCAACAACTCCGGATCCACCTCTCCGATCTTTTGAAAAATCGTCTGCCATCAGCACGGTCCTCCGCCGACTTTATGAAGGGCTAATTAGTTGCCAGTGTACTTTTCACCCCATTGTGAATTTCCAGTGATGTACTAAACTCTTGGAAAGCGGCCAGCCTCTTAAGGCTGGGCGACCCGACCCAAGCGCCCACACCCACACCCCACCGGCCCACTGAGACAGTCAGGAGCCCGAGGGAAGACTTTAGACTTTAGAGGGTGGGGAAGTTGGGGAAGTGTGATGCTGTTGGGGGCTAAAAAAAACAACAACAACATCCATCAATGCAGTGTTACATTTGCTTTCTGTAACTTTACAGGTGATAACGAGAAAACTTGCCTGAATGCTCCCATTTTTATTCATATTCTTACAGCTCAATACATCAACTTCAACTGATCTCCAACGCAAAGTCAATTCTCAGTTTTACCCCCGTCACTAAAACAGCATTTAAACACATCATCTATCATGAATGCGAGAAGAACATATATTATAATAATGGGACACTATATAATGTCAAATCATCTCACCGCTGGAGGTGGACTTTAAAAAAAAAAAAACTACAGTTACAGACCACAAACAGCGAAGCATTTGAGCACGTAGAAGTCTTTCGGTGAGCGAGTTTGAGCCTGTAAAATAACTGAGCTAGGTTTTTATGACGCTGCAAACAGGAACTGCACCACGTTCGAGATCCAAAACACGGAGCTCTGAACCGGGTCAATCCAATATAAGGTGCCAGAATGAAATTCGGCAAGCAGCCTTTTTGTCACATTCCTACATTATGAGGTTTAACAAACAAAATATTAAATGAAATTACAGGAAGTCTGAACAATGGGATTGAACAACAGTGATAGGGGACACAATATGCAGCCTATTAGCTTGTTTCTTGGCTTCAACTCAAAGGAATTGACCTCTGTTCCTAATCCAATTGGTTTCAATGTTGGCAGCTCTTGCATAAATTGTACTTTTTTTTTTTAATCTAAAAAGATAAATAAAATGATGAAATTGATTTGTGAGTAAAGTTTATTAATACGCCAACACTGAAACATCCTTTCCAGACTTGATTCAAACTGTGTAATCATATTTATGTACTTAATTTATCAAAATTGTATCCCTTAAACTTTTTTTTGCCTTGAGGATATTCCTAAAGTAATACACTGCTTCCATTACTCAGATTGAACTGTCAGTGAGATAAAACACAGATTCTTCTCTGATATCTGAAAGTCTTGAACACCTGACAGTGAACTCGTAAGGACATGCCAGATTTCATCAGCTAAAACAACACACTCTTTGGAGGTGAAACAAAAAAAACAAGGTTTTCTAAGACCAGTCTGAACTGTGAAGAGGAATATAGCTTTCCCCACACAAATGGTAGAAAAAGGAATTGTACACGGTGTAGCCACAAACTGCTGCAATAAGATACAGCCGCAAACATCATGGGTCTAAACCACAGACCATAAGGTTCACACACTGTGTGCTTGCCCCTCTAATCTCCCCACTTGACCCATTTTTACTGCTTCAGAGCCCCAAAAAAAATCACCAAGAACATGGGAGTGGTGAAGGCACTATTGGAGTTTAATTTCGTTCAGACAGCGTCAGGTTTTAGTAAAAGAAATATTATATCTGTAATAATTTTTAACCTATGGATCAGGAATCAGAATAATAATGGATATAAAAAAGGTAACAACTTGGCCAACATAGTCAAAAACTAGCATATACAGACTGTCCTGCTTAGGTGTGTCAGATAAGCACTTGGTGTTACCCGCAGTCTTGTGACCACTGGTACGTGTACATTTGCGATTTCACCATGGACCCGAAACCTGAGCAGAGAGCGCTCATGGAATTTTGTGTCAAACTTGGGAAATCAGTAACGGAAACGGTTGAAATAGTTGAAAGTCTACGACAAGTGAGCAACGAGCTGGGCAAGGTGGTCCGAGTGGTATTTGCATTTCAAGACGGGTGGAACCTCACTGTCTGAAACCAAAGAGGTTGTGTCAGGTCAGGAGCGTCACCAGTTGGGTTTCCTTTGGCATGTGTTAAAGTGGTTTACCGTAAATTCATCCACCAAAGTCAGACTGTCAACATCGAGGCCTTCTGTGACCTCCTGAGGCATCTCGAGGGAAAATATGCAACACAAAGGAGCTGAAATTTGGCATGAAGGCAATTCGGACTCCTTTTAGTTGCCCAAAATGAGGTTCAAGCTTAAGGGTTGCCGTTTTGACACTGTGGAGGAGATCCATTGGGAATCTCAGATGGTGTTTGATGTCCTCACAAGTTGGGACATCCAAATAGCATTCCAGGCGCGCCGGAAGTGGTGTAATGCTGCAAAAAGAGGACTACTTGGAAAGGGATGGTGGTTTTACAGACCTAGTGTCTGAACTTTTTGATTGCACCTCGGAAATTAAATGTGACTCAAAAGAATATGAAACCTCAACCTCTGACTCAGATGTTTTGCCAGAATAGATGCACATAAATGTAATTTACATTTTCATTGGCTCACAATATGCTCCTGCATCACAATACAGGACATAGCTTTATTTGCTAGAAGTCATTATTGTGAAGCAGCAGTAGAAAGTATTGACTGATGAATAAATTCACTTGCTTAGTGACAAATTGTTATCTGCTAAAAATGCCAAAGAAAAACCTTTATTAGTTAGTGTATTAAAAGCACTGTGAATGTAACTAAAAGGCAGTTTAAAATTTACTACAATATGTATCTTGCCTTGACCATTCTTCAAAGTAATTAATTAAAATATGATAAAAAAAACAAAAACATAAATGAGTATTCTGACCAAAACTGTCCAACGGCAGGGAACTCAAAGGACTCGAGGATCTAGGAGTCAAAAGGTACATTATGGTCACATTCCAAGACGTGCTCATGTCTAATAAAATAGAGGCCCACCTCTTTAGCGTGCAGACTGTCCACTGACAAATTTCCCGGGTTATCAGCATTCTTTAGATTCTCCTGCCAGTCACACGGGACAATTTATTGACTGACCATCTAACAACCTCGATGCAATGCTTCAACACAGAAAAGTCAAGGTTTGTTGCTTATTACATTACAAGGTGAAAACCAGATCAATAAGGTTTGTTTCACAACAATTTAAAAACTAAACAGCTGCTCAGAAACACTGACACTTCACAGGTTTGGCATTAATATGTTAGTTTTCATCACCCTGACAGGCTTAAGACCAAGACTCAAAGATAAAACATCTCATGCCCATGTCCAGGCATGTGCCGAGGAAATGATTGCTCGAACAAATCCCAAATGTTGTGCTCTAAAATAGAAAAGCAGACAGTGTTTGCATGCTGGATTTCAACTTGTGATTAGTCAGGGTCTGGCAAAGACTTAGTTTGTCCTGAGAGATCATGAACAATCATCAGTAACACTGATACTTAAGTAAATCACAAAGGAAAAGCACCACACAAATGAATTTCATATGTATATTTGGCATCTAGCAGTAGATAGAACTTTAACATCAATAGATTATTTTAAACATTTTGCAGTGTTTGAAACTGATACATGCTGAGATTTTTGCAGCTGAACCACATACATGATTGATTTGAGTTGTTTAGTTACAGTATGTTGTGGCAGCATTATGATGTCTTATAGTCCCGGTTAAAAGTTAAATAAGGTGCCATTTCTATTACTATACTGTCTGTAATTTAGACCTTCTCTAATTTTCAACCTTTTTCATCATTGTCAGTATTCCTAGATTAGAACC
This sequence comes from Embiotoca jacksoni, assembly GCF_022577435.1. Taxonomy (NCBI): domain Eukaryota; kingdom Metazoa; phylum Chordata; class Actinopteri; family Embiotocidae; genus Embiotoca; species Embiotoca jacksoni. The sequence continues at coordinate 17,624,959 of NW_027185340.1, read as the reverse complement.
TTTTCTGTGCTACAAACTTTGGTCTCCTCTGCTTGCAATATGTGACAAATCTACATTAGATATGACCACAAAAAGTTAAAAAGCTCTCACAACCTTTGAAACTTTGAATTAAAGGGAAACATTTCCTGTGAGCTTCAAATATTTGATCATTTTTGAAGATGCAAATATGAAGCTTCAACTAAATTGTGCCATTTCAACAACTCCTTTACACATCCAGTATGATCCATCATACCGTCATATTGACCTTGAATGCACAAATTCTACCTGCCTACACAGGTCCATGATTTACAGAGCAGCTAAAAATGCTGGCAAAGGTGCAGATGCATATGCACGTCCTCTTGGCATCCAGCATACGCCAAGAATGAATTTCATTCCATTGCTGTTGTCGTTACCGAATGCATATGTAAATAACATCTTCCACTGAAAGCGTGGGCTTTTTGTGGAAAGAATGTGCATACAGATCTCATTTCTGCACTGGTTAGCTTGTGCGAGCAGCAGATTGTTACTTCATTCTGTCGGGCCAGTGCCGTGTCTTTGTCCTTTTCTTGGTTCTTTGAACTCACTAGGCCTCACTCAAGTGTTGAGTTTCAGCATTGCACAGCACTTCAATAACATGTCAATGCAGATCAACACTTTGACAGTAAATCCAACCATGAAAAGGGGGAAAACTGATGTTTTGTCACAAACCTTCCTCTTTTCATGAGAGGGGATTATTGGCCCCGAAACCTTGACATTTGCAGCAGACTACACATTTAAGAAACATCTAAAACAAAGGAGATAAAAGTGATTCCCACTTACCTACCCTGCACTGAACAATAAGTAAATGTAGTAGACAAAGATCTGAGTTGGGTGAATTGGTGCTCAAAAATGTCTCCATATCTAAAGGATCTATAGTTGAGATCTATGACCCATTCTTCGATCCTAATCCTTGTTGCTTGGCTACAGACCACCAATCACATTTAATTCTCAGGTTAATGAGAACCACTGACTTTGACCTTTCACTCAAATTATCCCCAACAGTTCCCAAAGTCTCATCCACTTGGAAGGGTGTTGACGAGTCCACAAACTTTTAGCTTGCGAGGCAAAACACCTTCAAATGCCCGTCAGTGAATACCGCCGGTGAGTTTATACTTCACCTTCAACTGACACTTTAATCCCCTTTAATGAATGGAGACAATGGCTGGAAGGGAATGACATTATGCCTATGGATATATCAGAGGCTTCAGGGGATACAGTAGATGAAGAGAAATCAGTGGGACAAAGAGGGCTTTCATCAACAAGACAATATCAGGGCCCTCAATTAGTACAGGCCAGACTATAGTCTAGGGTGCCAGCGTTTACTGTTCCCCTTACTGGCCACTTTAGTACAAAAAGCCCACAGGTCATGGTCTTCTTCTGTTTCAGCTTAAGCCAAGCAAAGGCATGTTATAATCCACGTGATGGGGATTTGGTGAGCTGGTGCACCAACCTGATCTGAAACAAGTGAACTTAGTGAACCAGCAAGGTACTGAGGAATATTTTGACCCCAAAGTGGGAATATATGACTTGTAAATTGGGTGTAGGCATTACTGGAATTTCAAAAATGACACCCAAAAAAGAGGTAAGACATATCAGAACAATGTCCAAAGTAAACTTAGAGGGGTCTGTAAGCTTTTCAGACAAGGAACAGGAAGCATTTACTTTCAAGGCCCACTGCACAAACACACATGACACAGATAGAGATCAAAATATAAACCGAAGTTAGAGAATTTCTTCTCAAATACAGCATTGTCCAAAGATTGGATCTCTGCACTGCAAGCCAAACCAAAACTCAACAGCTATTTTTGCCAGAAGGCATCCATAGAGCAGTAACTCTATCATGCTTTCAGATTTTCACAAAGAGAAAGATAAGAAGGGAGGGAATAAGAGAGTGGTTGAAAATAAGCACAAAACTAGCCAATGGCCAAGGAGAGCATGTGCCTGTTTAAGGGCCGACACACACCAAGCAAACAGTGGTCATGGTTGGGTCATATAGACTTTTCACTGAACATTTCCTGTCACCCAGGTGCAGAGTGTATTGCATTGCCTGTAGTAATGATGAAACAGGAGGTGAGCTGAAGCAACGGGAGGGGAAGTTGGGCTACGTGGGAAAACACAAGATGACGTGAGATGAGTTGAGGTGGTCCGACCATTTGTTTTGGTTGGCACTAGTTCTTTGAAAGCTGAGCTCATTCCCATCCTGTGGAGAGACTAGAACAAGCTTTGTAAATATAAACTTACTACATACTGTCTACACAACCTGTGTAGTTCATTAGCAGACGAGCAGCAGTTTCAGTCCACACAGGATGTGTTCAGACACGGAGTTGAGTGCAGGTCAGTCGTGCGTTGGCAACTTACAGCCAATCACAATGATTTCATTAGACAATTGTGAGACAGATGACCAGTTAGAATGAAGAAAACACATCAAAATGTGCCCATGTGACAAGAAATCAGTCCACTATAGTTTAGTGCACTTGGATGGATACTGTATTGTAAGTGTCCTCTTGAATTCTTACTTTATATTGTCGTTTTAATTTGGCCAGACACATTCAAAACAGGAAACTCAAGCCAAGAAAGACTTTATAAAGCCAAGACAATTACCAATCCCAAATAACAAGGTTATAAACTAGAGCTGTGAAACTACGGGGCTCTGTTAAACATTGCACTAACCTAGTTTCATGGAAAACCAAGTGGCCAATCAGGGAAGAATATTTGACTGCAGACCTTCCAGTTTGTCTCTCCAACCGATAAATGCCAGTGTCTCAGCAGACGAATAGACCTGCAAATCTTTCACTGGACCTCTAAATATTTAACATCCCCATGGTTGGCCTATGTTGCTCCTCTCTAAGCCTCTCAATGGATGGCACTGTGCCATCTGGCCCGTAACGACCATCGAGTGAATAGAGGGCACCCTTTATTGTCTACGAGCTCATGATTCACACAACAATTAGCAGCTTCCAAGTTATGAGCAACCGAGGCGTACACTTTGTACAAATCCAGGCCCCGCACATGATCAAACAAGAGCCCAAGTCCCCTGTTTCACTATACTGTCAAGCAGTGACGTATATACAAAGGGATGTCCTCCCTAATATTCTCTCCAATTTATGTAAGTTGGTGTCGAGTCACTTCACTTCAAAGCAAACGGACACACTTTTAAGGCTAGTTTGTCCATAAAAGTAGAGGCAGACCCAACAGATGACGACTGCTGTTTGCCCCTTTTTTTGTTTCTTTCCCTAAATCTTTTTATCTTACGACCCAATACCAAGTGCACCTGGAAAGTCCACTCCTCAGTTTCTAACAGGTACAGCAAGGACAGGTCATGTCATTGAATCCCGTTCCCCAGCCAAAGTCCTACTTCCGGCAAGCCCAACGCGAAAGTAAAGGATAGAGGTACAGGACTCAGTAAATCCCTCTTTTGTCACAGGAGCTCTCGGCTTGATGGTAATCTCCCCATCCCATGGGATTCTCCTCAGTTCACACCCCCATGGTGTGAGATTTGTGAGAGGGTAAAAAGAGAAGTGGCCACAGACATGGCAGCTCTTGAAGGACGGGTGAATGAGTGGAATTCAAGGGTACCTTGAAAAGCGGTCTGCACATCATGAGAGTCAATCAGAAGATAAGAAAACATGAAGAGCAAAAAGAGGGATATAACGGCAAAGTGAGGTTCTAAACGCACAATGGCATTCCCGAGAGGGGCCTCACGAAATGCTGAATGGTCTATTCATTCATTAAAAAAAAAAACACATTGGGTGGTAGCTGGTGCTTGTGTTAACAGTGTTCACATCTGACAGTTAAAATATGCTCAGTGGCTTCTCAATAGTGCAAGTGGATCACATCATAACTAAAGACGTAAAGCAGCCTATGTAGTCTATGTCACTCCGAATCAGTCGTAGATCATGGAGTGAAAACCCGATGGTATAGATTTCTTAGGACAAGAGAATGTAAATGGGTGGAGGGGGATTGGGGGTGGGGGTCTCTAGTTTCATGCCTCTCTGTGTTCAGCAGGCTGTCAGTGAGGACAAGTGAACACTACCTAAAGCTGGAGACTGGGACAAAGTGCCAGGTAGATAGATCCGGTTTCCTTTGCTACAGCCAAATACGGCTTTGTGGTGGAAAAATCTGCACCTGGTGGCCATGGAAACCACTTTTTCATCTAGACTACAGCAGGCAGATCTGATAAACTGACCACAGAGTAAAAGGAAACCTTGCTTGAAATGTGACGGGTTCCAAAACAGGCTGAATGCATTTTGCCAGGTTTAGTTTGGGTGGTCAACAGTATACTGCTGCAACTGTTTACTTTGTTCACCCCTGAAAAATTGCATTGTTGGGTTTTTTTGGTTCTTGAAGTTGCTTGGCAACATACTTTGAGCTGCCATAGCCTTTATGTGTTGACAAACTTACATCACGCTTGTGTTATGATGTAAATCTACATGTGCAAGAAAGATGTCAAGACAGATTTTACTGAAAAAAATACATTTCAAAAGTATCTTCAAATATGCATAACTAGATGGACAAGGTTCTGTTTTATTCTTTAAAGAGTTTCTAATAATTTTCCCTCCAACTCTATGTTCAGATCTTCAATACAAAACTTACTGTAAAGTCCCTGTAATTTGCTTCACACCTTACACTAACCGTTACCAGGATTTGGGCTGGGAAAGACAAGCAAATAAGTGAGGGTTTCACCGCAAACAGGAAAGACGTGCTGAGAGGTAAGAGGGCACTCAGTGTGCCATTAGAGCGGGAGATAGTTGGGTGTGCCCTACAAATCCTCTTCTCTTGGAACATAAGCAGTGATTATGGTGTCCCTCTGTATTTTGCCGCCGTCAACCCGGCATTTTGACATCAGGGACAGCATGAGAGAACAGTTGAGTGCAGCTGAAATGCTGCGCAGTGGGAGCACATAAAAATACAAATAACAGCTGTCAGTAACATTCAGAAGGATGGTCTGCCCTCAAAAGCAAGATAACAGTAGATCACAAATGCAGACCAAATACTAAGCGAAGCCTGCAAGTGCATTTCTTCAAACATGGCAATGATAGGAAAACTGTATAGCTGTTAGATTATCAACACAATGCCCTGATCTGATCCATACAGTCAGCTAACTTTAGGGCTGTTTCTGATGCAAGGTCAAAAACTAACCATAAAAGACCCTCAATGATAAAAAAACAGGTTCTTTTTACCGGGTCATATGACAATAACAGACAGGAAATATCATTCTTCGCAAGCCGACACATGATGATTTACAATACATTCGAGTTCAGACTGTTTCTGTTGGCCACGGACGGAGGGCAGTAATACGAAGGAAGCAGGGGGAAGCTGTAACCTTCGTGAGTAAGTATTCCAAGTTTCCATGGTCTTGTGACCACTCGTACGGGCAAATTTGTGATATCACTGTGGACTTGAGCAGAGAGTGCACATCAAACTTGGGAAATTGGCAACAGAGACTGTTAAAATGCTTCAGAAAGTCTAAGGGCGATGTGTTTCAAGAGACATACACGTTTGAAGAACATCAATGTCCAAAACCGAAGGTGCGTCAGTTCAAGAGCAACCAGGTGGGTTTTCTTCAACATTTACAAGTTTGTGCACCGTAAATTCTTACCGCAGGATCCGACTGTCAACACCGAGTTCTACTAGGACCTTCTGAAGCGTCTGAATTAAAAAATGTGCCGCAAACGACCTGAATTGTCGCGCAATGGCAAATTAGGTTCTCCAACATGATACCAACACAATTGTCGCTCTTCACTACTTCTCTCCGTTTGCCAAAATGAGGTGCAAGCTCAAGGGCTGCCATTTGGACACGATGGAGGAGATCCTGTGTGATTTGCAGATGGTGCTTGACGTGTTTACAGAACAGGACTTCCAGGGAGCATTCCAAACAAGGTAGGAGCGCTGAGAGCGCTGTATCGCTGCAGAAGGGGATGGAGGCCAGATTTAAATCAGGTACAGTTTATGTTTGCTATAGGCACAGTCTTTCTGGATTGAACCTGGAACATTACAATAAGACCACCATTACCCTATTGACCCCTCTTGACACATAATGAAACAACCATAAACTCAAGGTTATGGTCCAAATGAGTGCGGCTCTTTCTTTTTGAGACAATGTAACGCAACAAACTTGGTTTAGGTTTTGTCAGAGGTCAGACTGTAATCTAACCTGACACATCACACTTTTTTTTTTAAGCCACAGCTTTTCTGGTGTCTTTGTGTGGTGACACATTATGAGAAATTGTAGCAAATTAAAGGATGTAGTGAAAGAAAAAGTTCGGATCGTATACATCTTTAATGTAAACCTTATAAATGCATCATAAATGTAAAAAAATTCAACATATTTACTTGACAGATAAAAATCATGACAAACAACATGAAAAAGCAAAGCAAAGACGGCCACATTTACTTTCTGTTTACTAGGTGTACATCACTCGAATTCAAACTGTTCCTTGTGATATCGGAGTAATTATCAAACTGGTCCATGTCTGGGTGTAGATATACAACTCTTCAGATTCCCTACAGGATCCAGATGTGTTGAATTAAGGGCTCAAAGCAGGATGTGACCACCATGGCTTCTTACAAAAACACATCGACTTTAAACTAAACTATACCAAACTTAGATTTCCTTTTCAGTTTCCTCAGGAAGTGTGTTTCTTATATCGAGAAACCTTTTATGCTTTTTAAGAGACAAAAAGGTCTCTTAAAAAAAAGGTTGCTTTGAAATACTGTTACAAACATTGTTTAGACAGTTTTAGGAGGGGGGGACAGATTACTGAAGTATCTTGAACTTTTCACTCATCATCAGCAGTAAACTTGTACCCAACTTGGTAATTGACAGAAAAATGCTTTCAAAAAACAGTGGCCATACTGCCATGTGCAAGAGCACGGCGAAGGAAGGGTCAATCACCTGTCAAGTTTATGAAAAAAGCAGAAAAGGACTAGGCAGAGAAGCATATACAGATATGCACTTGACATTTTGAGTGACCCCCACCCACAACCTCACAACACTGAGTCAAACCCACACACAAACTCCACAGTCAGACATCTACTTAGCAGAGGTTTAATTAACTTTCTAAAGGCTGGCGGCTGACACAGTACAACAAAACAAACGCTACATGGAACTTCTAGGCCTCACGGCTACTAGACACTTTCCAAAAGATGTTGATTATGCATAAGCAGGTTTACTGGCTAGAAAATCCAGGGATTAGACATCACAAGGTTCACTGAGTCAACAGAATCTGAGCACAGTCGGCCCATTTATTTCATTTAAGGTCTACAATGATCCTAACAGTGGCAGCAACCCAACAGCCATCGCATAAATCTGACTTTTATTCTGGAAGGAGGAGTTTGTCTTCCAATTAGAGTACATTAGGTTTAGAGCATTAGGTCAATGGGTTCAGTGCTCCTTCATGTCCTCCAAAGAAAACCTGTTTTACTATTATTTTTCAAACTAAACAAAGAGTATTTTAGGAATTGCTGTACTTGTGAGAAATCGGAACATGTTTATTAGTTATTTTCATTATTTCCTTTCTTTTGTATATACAAATAACAAGATTTATGTCAATGCTTATTTATATATGTCTTTTTTGGCCCAAAGGAATCTATTTTCAAACAATTTCTACAATTTAGTTTTGTTCAGCTCTTTTCTATAACTATTATTTTTAATATCAGTTAGTCTGTCAATTACGTTCTCTATTAATTGATTGGTTTATTGGTCAGAAAATGGCACAAAGTGGACCAGTGTTTTCCAAAGCTGAAGGGGTACCTAAAATAGCTTGCTTTGTCCTGACCAACCGTCTACACAAAAAACGAGATGCCGTTTATAATAATGGAGGACTAAAGTAAACTGATAATATTCGAGACTCTCCTCCTCCAAAAAAACGACATCATAGGTCTTTTGTGCAAGCAGTTTATTACAACTTTTTAAAGTTAAGTGACCTCTAGTGGTCGTTTGAATAACTATTTGAGGAAATGACTTAAAAAACAATAGTTTAATCAATTAGTCGGGACACATGAGGTCTGGACGCAGATGTTCCTGCATCTAAACGCTGCGTGCTACATCGGCGGATGTTTATCAAAGGATACTCTGCGTCAGACCACATGAGTTTCATCAACTTTTCTTAAGATAAATCAGATGGACGCTGCAGAAATGACTTCAAACAGGAGTAATGTCAATCAAACAGCTTGTAAACAATCCTCGTCAAAATAGATAATCAAATATATCAGCTGTATCAGTTTGGCCACAAATAAGGATAAATAAGGAATAATAAACTTTCAGTTTAGTTTTGCCCCCACTGCACAGTTTTTATAATGTACCCCCTCTTTAAACGTTTCAGATGGCTCGCCTGTCCCTCTGGCCGTCCTGCCTCTGCACTAAAAAAAAAGGAGAAAACCTCGAGCCAGCTGTGATTTTTAATGCGGCATCTAATTCAGCCATTAAATGGAACAGTGGGGTGTTCCTTTACAGCCGCTCCCCTCCCCCCGCCTCGTCCTGCCTCCCTTCAGGCAAAACCATGCTGGGTTGCATGTCAAAGATCACATGACAATAGGGATTCCTGACCCAGCCGGGGGAATGGGAAAGAATCAGACCTAATTCAAGCATGTCGCAGGCTGCTCTCGAGATAGAGTGGCAGGCCTTTTCAACCTCGACCCACACGGACGGGACAGCATTCCTGTGAAAACTCCTCACCGGTGAAGAGTTTCTACCAATATGTTTTACTCTTTTGAAGTACTGTTACCTGTTTTGATGTGCATTTGGTACTCCAAAGCCATGAAATGCGCATAACGCTTGGTCAAATCTGCTCGGATTATCAGATGGAATGCTTTAAAAAAAATGGGATAGTTTCAAAAGACAAGATGGATTACAGACAAAATCCTCCTCCAGAGCCCCCAAAACGCCGCATCCAGTCATCAGTGATCACAGCCAATCAAATATTAATCGTCATCCTCTCAGTTTCCTCTCCCTATCATCTGACAGCTACACACTTCTCCAAGTGAACGTTTACTAAATTAAATGTACAACATTAGTGAGGTCCAGAGATGAATTATTCAGCAACAGAAGAAGAGTTCTTTCATTTCGAGGCTCTTGAACAGCATCACTGAGACAGAAAATGCTGCACTGTCTCCACAGACACAAGTTCAGAGTTGTGCTCATTCCAGTCGGCCTATAACAGGTCATTACACAGAGAGGAAGAAAAAAAAAAAAGCCTCTGAGAAGTGAGATGCAGCAGCGACTAAGTACAGAACAAGACACAAGACAAACACACAAGGAATGCAAAGTGTGTTCTGAAAACACTGTAGACTTTGGACTTGAGAAAAGAAAAAAGAAAACTTGTAAACAGTCCCAAAGCCACCGTGACCTTCTGAGAACAGAGGAACTGCTGTGTTTTATCACTGAATCATAACAAAGTGTCATCACAGGTCTGAAAGGGAAGAAAAAAGCTCACCAGCCGCTCGGTGTCGTACATAAAAGGGTTGCTGTAGAGGCTCCAAGAACAACAGCGCACAAACAATGCCAACCAAGCCCGAGGAGGACAACAGTAAGCAGACATCACACTGCTCAGAGTGCAGGAGCACTCACATGCACAATAACTGACTCGCAAACAGAAGAGTTCCTGCAGATTTTTCTGCAGTTTTGTTTCATAAAATAGCCACAAAAAAAAAAAAAAGAAATCTTAAAGATGTAAAACAAGTAGGTTTACAGCATAAATCAAACTCATCTGCGTCCATATAATCCTCCATCTCCTATAAACTGGGGCTTAAATAAGCAGATAAATCCAAAGAGAATGCAAAGAAATTCTACTTGTCAGTATTATATAATTTAAAGCATTTTTTTTTTTTTTTTTTTTTTCCTGTGAGGACACTTTGAGTGGATTAGAAGATTTATTTCCCAAAAAGTTGAGTGTTAATAATGCCCAGCAACAAACTGGAACCATTACGACTGCCTCAAAAAGGGTCGCCGAAATACTCTGCCGTCAAGAGTCGTGCCATTAATGCTCTTCATTTCTTACCTGGCCACTGCGATGCATCCGGGCTGACGAGAACGAGGACGCAGCAGCAGACGAGGCGCTGCAGCCATGGAGAAGAACACCTGAAGAGGTAGAAGACAGTCACACTCACAACTTTGCCGCTTTCCAAGAAAAAGAAAAGTTTCAATTAAAAAAAAAAAAAAAAACACAACGCAGAACAGTACCTCATCTTCATCTTTTCTTTCTCTGGTATCGAGCGGGAAAGCTACATGAACTATAGAGGAGGGGGAAAGGACGTGTCGAAATGAGAAAGTGCTCCCTGCTTCGTGGGTCCAGCACCAGCACCACCACCACCAGCACCAGCACCAGCACCGCCGCCGCCGCCGCTGCTGCTACACGCCGCCGGAACAGCTGATGAGGACGCAGCGGAGAAGAAGTGAGGAGAAGTGACCTGCAGGGGGTTCACATCAGGGACTTCCGCCAGGTCCTAAAAGGGAACCACCCCTCCGATTTTCAAAATAATAAGAGTAAATTCGAAATCAAGTAAGTCTGTTTCACTATTAATCTCTTGATGATTACAAAATAAAAATGGAATTATTATTATTATTATTATTTTAATACTAAATTTTAACAATGAAGGGTGAAAAGACAGGACAGTGTCTCTTATGGCACACCTGTCAATACCCAGTGCCCCTCTATTGACTTTAGCTGGAGTTGATGTGAAAAGGTAGGTAGGTAGGTAGGTAGGTAGGTAGGTAGGTAGGTAGGTAGTTACTTTATTAATCTCCAAGGGGAATTTTTTTCGCTACAGCAGCATTTATAGATACAGGAAAGCAATAAAATAACAGTAAACAACTATTAAATATAAAAATGCACAGTATATACAGTACAGTATATATATATATTTATTTATTTTTTTTTATTTTTTTTAGATTTAAACAAACACGAAACACAGACAACAGTGTTATTGTTGTGTGATGGATTTTTGCCAGAGGTGAGTTATTGTACAGTCTAAAGACTAAAACCTGCAGCATGAGCTGTGTAAACCCGAGATTTCCACCGGAAAATCTTCTGTCATTCATGCCAAGTTTACTCTGTCACTACTATACTTGTGGAGCAGCGGGCTCACAAGAACAGACTTGACGACATAATGACCACATGTAGCTGCAGTGAAGGCTTATTTACTTTAGTTTGTCTTCTTCAGAGGTAAGAAAAAGGTGAGACCTACCTGAGGAAGAACGAGGTTTTGGGGGGAAAATTAAAAATACATTGAAATAATGAGACAGTTGTTCAACAGAACAGTTTAAAAACTATTAAGACTATAGAATCATAGTAGCTAAGATTAACATCAAACATGTGTTTAACATCAAATCTACAAAATCATGTTTTATTATTCACTGAGCCATAAAGTGCCCAAAATGAAGAATTTCTATGTTGTTGTTTTTTTATCTGTAAACTTTCCGAAACTAAATTTTGAAAACAGCAGAATATTCATCTCCGAATAATAATTTGTGTCTGATATATATATATATATATATATATATATATATATATATATATATCTTTTCTTTCTTTTTTTAAAGGTCAATGACCTTCTTAGAAAATACTTAAAATGGCATTTATGCCTCCTCACTCATTGAAAAATACATAATTAATTGAGAAGTAAAATTTGTATTTTATTTCCAAAGTTTTACTACTTAATACACGACCTTGCTTTCTTATCTTGAAGATCTTGCTCAGTGTAAAGTAAATGCAAACCAGACTGTATAAAAAGTAGCTTACTGAACAAGGATGTGTTTGTAATTGTGATGTCATGAATCCTGTTTGCAGGTTCACACCTTTGACCTCAGAGAAACTTTCTACTTTCAGCAGATGAATCCGAGATTTTATTGTCGGACTCTGAACATACATCCTGCACAATGAAGCAAACATCTAATTGAACTAATATTGACCAAAACACACGAACAAACTTTTTTTAACACTACAAGCTGAACAGTAAACCAACAGCTTTCATTAAAAAGTCGAGTTTTAAGAGTGATCTTTTAGTCCAATTAAAATCTTTATAATTAATGAACAAACATCACAATATAATCATCTTAAAACTATTTTTTAATCCGCCTGGGACTTTTGCCCTGAAGAGCATCAATAGGAGCCAAGTTGTGTCATGTTGCACTTTCAGCAGATGACCACCAGAGGATGAAGTTGGATTTCTTTTCAAGACTTGCAGAGGTGACATTTGATCCTGGTCCCTTACCATCAGTACACACTGCCGATTGTGTTTGGCTCACCATTATAATATTTGAAATCTTTTTTTTTTTTTTTTCATCTTATATATTTATTTCATCTTTTTTTTTTTATTTCTTAGTGTCAGATGCAAACAGTCTAATTTGTGTGAACTTTCTGGGATGAACAAACAACAGCATTTGTGACATTAAAGACTGTATTGTTACATTTCTGATAGTCACAATTTTGATTAAAGATGAAAAAACCTTTTCATCTAGATAGATAGATAGATAGATAGATAGATAGATAGATAGATAGATAGATAGATAGATAGATAGATAGATAGATAGATAGTTATTTTATTAATCCCCAAGGGGAAAAATTTTTCACTACAGAAGCATTTATAGATACAGGAAAGCAATGAAATAACAGTAAAAAATATTAAATATAAAAATGCACAGTATATACAATAAATAGAATAAAATAAAATAGAATAATTAAATTAAATTAAAACTAACTAAACAATAGTGCAAAGTTTTTTTTTTTTTTTTTTTTTTTTTTTTATATATTTAAACAAACAAGAAAAAACAGACAACGGTGTTATTGTTGTGTGATGGATTTTGCCAGAGGTGAGTTATTGTACAGTCTTATTGCAGTGGGCAGGAATGATCTCCTGTATCTGTCCTTGTGACAGCGGAGCTGGAGGAGTCTTTTGGAGAAAGTGCTACGCTGTCCCTGCAGCAGGTGGTGGAGAGGGTGGACAGGATTATCCAATAAGGATAATAATTTCTTCAGTGTCCTCCTCTCCACCACCTTTTCCAGGTTGTCCAGATTGCAGCCAATGATGGAGCCGGCCTTCTTAACCAGTTTGTTAAGTCTGTTGGTGTCGCCGGCCTCAATGCTGCTCCCCCAGCAGACCACAGCGAAGTACAGTGCACTGGCCACAACAAATACACCAAACCAGAAAAAAAGAGGACGCAGATAACTCAAACCACTGTAATATTTTAACTTTAACTTTTGTCTTCCACAAATAGTCAAATAATCCATTGATACGTATCAAAGCATCAGTCATCAGTAGGGGTACCAATATGTACAGGTGCATGTGTTCATGTATTATGTCATGATTTCAGTTTTATAGCCTTAGTAAATCGTGAATTCATGAGTTTAATGGCACTTCCTTTACGCCTCTTCTTTATGACTTTGTTGAACATATGAATTTAAAGTCACTGGGTTCAGTCCCTCAGCAGTATTAGTCGCTGTATCTCTCCACCTCCAGGCGACTGTCTGAACACGTCCACAGCTCGGTGAATGTCTGCTCAGCTCACATTCCAGTGTCAGCGTAAGAGAAAGACTAAATTGTCTGTTAAATGATATCTTGAAGTGTAATCTTACTGAGAGCAGGGTGGGACTCTTTCCACAAACACTATTATATGTAGAGAGCACACTGCAGCTACACAGTGAAAACATAACCATTTTTCCTTTCACAGGATCAATGTTTCACATTAGCCAGAGGAGTTAAATCCTTTTCTTTAGTGGTGGGAGCAACAGTAGAAGACTTGCTACAAGAGCACAGAGAATTATTATTTAATTATGAATGCATTATTATTCAATCTGAACTTTATTTGGAGTACAACAGCACGCCAAGTGGTCTTAATGTTACTAACCGGTTCAGCATCCCTTTTTAAAGGTCCCATTTTGCATAAATTGAGATTTTTTGTTTTTGTTTTTGTTTTGTTTGATAATAAAGTAAGTCTATTTGCTTTACGAATACTTTGAAACGCTCAGTCCAAAGAGAAATACACACAGCCCATGTTCAACTTTCCCATTTGGAGTTCAGTTTGTGATGTCACAAACACTAATCTCATATGTCTGCCATCATTACAGCCCACTGTCTAACCTGTAGTCTGGAAGAAAATACCAAGCAGTCATTCCTTCATGTAGCTAACAAGCTAAGACCGAAGAAAACCTGTGAATGGCCGGGGCGTGTGTCACTCAGAAGACAGTCAGCCAATCAGGAAGAGAGTGTCATTAATATCAATAAGTCTTAAAGACACAGGCGCAAAACAGCCTGTTCTCTGTAGAGCTCCAGAGAAGAGAGACGTAAAACTATTTTAAAATGTTTTTTGCTTCTTGAAAACAAAATAAATATATTTTTCTGGAGATCAAAAATGCATATGAAACACCAGAAAAGTGTAAATTATGGGCCCTTTACAGGCGAATAGAATGTCAATGTTGTTTTAAAGAAACATTATCCTATCATATTAAATCCATCCTAATTTCATCCAAGTTGTATATTTATATGTTTATCAATGAAAACAGTGATTGTAGTTGAAGAATATCAAAAATCTGTACAGTTTTGACCCAAATTAGTACTGTAGAGAAAACAGACAGCCCAATATAGAACCCACTCTCATCATGCACGACTTAAAATATTTGGCTAAAAAACAGGAAATCAAGAAATACAAGTTTTATATAAGTAGCAAAGTCAGAGAACACTACTTGACAGTTTTTCTTGATGTGGTAAACCTCGACCCTTTTATGCCTCAAGTAGCTTATAATAATAATTGAAAAAAAACAGTTCTTTAAATTTTACAACAAAACAACTCTTTAAGCTGTTCCTCAGTCTTGGGCTCAAAACGTTTCATAAGCGGCAGAGGGGTCTGAGTTATATCCGATTACCTCCAACAGCTGAAAGGAGGGAGAGCGGGCCGTGGAGCCGCTAAACAGCTGAAGGGACAGTGCAGCCCACGCCGAGGACATGTCTCACAATCACATAACAGCCTTACACACTGAAAAACCCCAGGCCCACGTGCTCTGCAATCCCCTCATTACCACAAGGCAGAGGATCAAACACGGCCAATTGGCTACTGTAAAGGAAAAAAAAAATACGATAAATTCAAACTGGATCAACTGTTGATACAGGATACAATTGTAGAAAAGCAATTTTCAGAGCTGTAGTTGCATTTATACAGCATTTAGACAGATAAACACTGTGGTTTACTAACTTAAGACTGCAGCGTAATTAAAAAAAGGATCAATGACATTATGTTTTGATGCCTAAAACATCTAATAGGAAGGACATTGTGAGAGCAAGGACAACTACCGTGCAGCAGAAACTCTCAAAGAATTACCCATAATAAATTATTCAATATTTGCCACATTTGTGACAACTAAATTGCATAGAGGCATACATAAATAGTGACTTGCAAGGGAAACTGACAATGATGGTAACAGCACACCTACAACTGTATTTAAATTAAAGCAAACTATTATTTTGAAAGAGGCAGTAAGGATGAGCACAATAAAACACACAAGCACGAGGAACTATAACCTGCCAATAAGACGAGAGCCTAAACATCAATTGTTTGCATGGGATGTAGATGTTCTCTTTAATCTGCTACTGAGGAATGTTGGATTTTAAAGCAACACACGGAGGAAAAAGTAAAAAAGATATTTGTTCTCAAGCTTTCTAGTTGGTTTGCAACACTTTTAGAAGAATGAATATCTATGTGTTAGTTTCTGACCACCGAAAACATAAAAGCAACTCACACTTTGAAACTTAAACACTTACACATACACTTGCAGGAATGTGATTGACTGTTAAATGCCGGTAAAGTATGAATGAAGCAGCCGAGTGATGCCAATCAGACAATTACAGGATTGACTTCAGCAAATGTCCAAATCCAAATGATTTAATACATAATTAAGATATCACAATTAAGTGAAAACATATCCATAATTTAAAAAAGAAGTCAGATTTGGAAAATGTATATGTAAATGTAAATATTTTTCATAACACTCTCGGAACATTATTTCCTAATTCTGAAAATATTTTCAGGAACAAGTTTGTTTTCAATCATCCCAGAATGGTATTTTTTTTTTTTTAGGATAGAATAACATGCTTTGATAAAATTAGACAAATATTTTGTGGTGACATTATTAAAATGTTTTTAGAATGTTTTTGGAGAACATTAACCTGCCTTTAAGAACAACACTCTGGTAACGACAACAACAACAATGTCCCAGTGAATATTGCACCATTTCTAGCTGGGTCTAAGTTATATTTATTTTTTAATCCTTACATTTGGTTCTTAGTCATTAAGTATCTGTTAGTTTTACCAAGCCTGATATGAAAGGACTTAAAGACAAATCTATAATTGATCTTACAAATAGCACCTTCATTATCTGATGTGGGGTATTCAGTGAAGATGAGCTTTAAAATATTTAGAAACCAAAAGCTTGCAATTCTACCAAGACTTTTATTGCACAGCCTTAAGTAAGATAAGCAGTGTGCCCCGCAGTGGCCACCTGAACTATCTTTAGCCCCTGCTGGCAAGTGAATGGAAGTGCCTGACTTATCTTCACTGCTGTCATCAAGGCAGCCAGTATTTTTAGGGGGCAGCAGCAGCTGCAAAAGCATTTAACGGTATTCCATGAACAATGACACTTGGGGTGTCTGAGGCCTGAACGACACAGAGATTGGGGGAACCGCTCTGAGGCTGTTAAACAGGAAGCTGGTGTGGAGGCTGAACTTCTGTTTTTCTATCCCTCGAACCGGACGAAAGTCTACAAAGATGTGCTGGAGTAAAACTTGGGACCTTTGAGGAGAGCATGTGTCTGAATCTGAAGTCAACTTGGGACATTACTCAGCCTTCAGGAGACGGGTGGCACTGCTTCTCAACTCGGACGGTGATCGCAAGTGCGGAATGCATGTTGACGGTCGTTCCTGGCGACTGAAGCGAGGTAGGTCATGTGAGGGGTACACGGCACAGCTTCACAAGGGGCAGAGGTCATTCCAATTAAATCAGACGAGTAAACACAGGGGTTAACCTCCTCTCTTTAAAACTCCAGAGGGAATATTGAAGACACTTATACAGCAATGTCCAAACTGTGTTATTAAAATATCTCGCAGTGCAAAAATGAGTTTTTATACGACGAGTAAATGTAAACATACCAGTTTCTAAAATAATATATTCAAGAGATAGACAAAATATTGTACTTTAAAGAAAAGCATTCAGTTTAGTAAAAAAAAATTCAAGCTTTTACTTTCTTTTCTTTTTTTTTTAAATCACTATTTAAATCAAATTCATTTTTTAGTTGGAAAATATAATTTGGAATAGCTGTATAACCCAGTTGGGTTTATTGAGCTAATAATATAATTTTATCATGTTAATTGTAATTAATATATTGTTTTTACATGTTTCAGTTCAAAAGAAATCCAGAGCGATATTATGATAGACAACTAGGTGGCTTCAAAAATACAATTCAATTCTTCTTTGAGAAATTGCATTTTGTTTCCTGGATCTACGAACATAAAGTTACAAAACTCGAGGATGGGTCTGAAAACACCTCCATATCAGCTTACTGATAAAAAAATATTCTATAAAAGATCAAATCCAACTAATTCTAATTCGGAAGAGCATAATTGAGCATGCATGTACTAATAAGCTTCTCGGACTGACACTCATTTATGAATTATGAAAGAAAAATTATCTTTACAGTGACATTTACGGCAAGAATCCGATAACAGAGCTGCCAGCGAAGGGTGTGATGGAGGCTCAGCATATTTTGACAGCGAGGTCTCTTGGGTGAGCAGAGTGTGATTTCGGCTGGTGTTTGTGTGAGCACGCGGGTTTTCTGAGCCGTCTTTGTGATACCTGACACACACTCCCTCACAGGTCTTTATTTAGGGCGTACTATATTAAGCACTTTCCCATTGAAATACAGCACCAGCTGTACTGGCTATGTGTTGTGGCTGCTGTTGCAATAGGACTGTTCCCCCTCTCACAGCGAAGCTGTGTTTTTCTCTCATGCAGGCAGATCTAATTCAATTAGGCCTAATAATCATACCATCTGTTTGTGCTGAAACACATGCACGTAAAAGGGGGCGGAGGCTGAGTGTCTGAATGATACAAGTTTTACTTTCCAGTCCAAGTGATAAGGAAAGCTGAAAGTAAAATCTCATAACAGACACAGTTGTTGAATTACCTGTTACATGAAATAAAATGTCAATATTTCAATTTTTCAGTATTATCTAAAACAGAAAAGCTGTTTGACATAAAAGTAATCTATCTCTTTTCTTTTTTTTTGTAGAAACTTGCAGTGCAGAAGTTGGACGGTCTTGCCCCCGTGAATAGACACTTTTTGCTCTCCTGGACTGCTTAAGGCTGGCAAAGCAGCAGAAATGGATGTGTTTGGTGGTGCACCACGTTTCTTAGCCTATCCGAGACCTGTGGTGGTACAAAGCGGGACTGATGCCGTCCTCAAGTGTCAAATCGGTGGAGACCCGAGGCCCGCTGTTATCTGGGAGCGAAACAATGAAAAGATTGACCCACAAGGACGATACAGGGTCTTCGAGGATGGCAATGTTTACAATCTCATCATTTCAGCTGTTAACTCCGAGGACAGTGGACAGTACATTTGCAAAGCAAAGAACAGCATCGGGGAAACATATGCAGCTGCCACACTGAAGGTGGAAGGTGAGGCACAGGAGATGGAGCTTCGAGAGGAAAACAAGCCACGATTCCTCATCAAGCCCCTCTCCACCCGCGTCGGTCGGGGGGAAGATGCCGTCTTCTCTTGCAAGCTTTGGGGAAAACCAAAGCCAGAGGTTGTCTGGGAAAAGGATGGTAGAAAACTCAATGAAATATTTGAAAGCACACATTTCAGCGTGGGCTACCAGGATGGCGGATGGTTCCAGCTCAAGATCTTTAAGACTCGTGCTCCAGACGGTGGTGTATACACATGCAAGGCTAGGAATGAGTTCGGGGAAGCGCTGGCAGGAGCTGTGTTGCTCGTTGATGCCGGTCCAGGACACGAGGAGGAAGGAAACCGCAATGGCTACACAAATGGCCACTGGAAGTCCCACCAGGGAAAACAAAGGAGCGGTAGGCCTGTGCCAAACCGCCTCAGAGACGACACCATGACCAAGTCAACGAAAGTGAAAATGTTTGCGGTGACCGAGGGCAAACATGCCAAATTCCGCTGCTTTGTGACTGGTAAACCCAAACCTGAAATCATTTGGAGGAAAGACGGCAGACTTATACTCTCCGGAAGGCGTTACTTGTTATACGAGGACAGAGAAGGATACTTCACGCTTAAAGTTCTGTATTGCAAGCAAAAGGACAACGGAGTTTATGTCTGTGCAGCATCAAATACTGCGGGGCAAACCCTCAGCGCCGTTCACCTCTCTGTTAAGGGTAAGTAAAGATGACTTTTGATGCAAAAGGCAAACAGGATTAGCTGCAGGTCAAACAGTCAATGAAAACACAGTCCCAGCCTGCGATGCCTTTTTCAGTGTGTACAGGAGTGCGTAGGGAGAGGAGTGTTCGTAGATCAAATTTCTATCCATTTGATGCTTGGATGATGTCAGTGAGACTCTGAGATCATTTATTGGGGCAGGGCCGATGACCGATGGCAATTTTTTTTTTTTTTTTTTTTTTTTTTTTTTTTTTTATAGTTTTGCCGTGGTTTTATGGAGTTAAGTGCCAACTTTCCCAAAATTTTATTTGACAACAAAAATATAAAAGCTTGTTGTACAATACAAACTATGATTTTATTATTTGAGCAATGATAGTTATCTGTGCACAAAGCAAAGGCAGCATATTTATGTAATTTTAATTTGTATGACCCATTTGCTCCCAAATGCCTCCCTATTCAGTTAAATGTCAAGTAGGAGCTTGTCATCGTCAGTCAATTAAATTCATAAAAGGGCAGGTCAGCGGGCCAGTGAGCTGTAAATATAATCAAATTATCCAGGGTGCCCTGGAGGATTAATGAAATGTATTAATGATCTGAAATTGGACCCAAGTGATATCCAAACACGTAAAGTTCATCAGCTTGAGGTGAATTTCAACAGCAGTGAGATGTCTGAAAAGTCACTTAGCTTGTGAGGTGTCTGGAGGCAGGGGTGGGTGGGGTGGGGGGCTTTGGGAATGGGCTCATGTTTCTCACATGGCCCAGGGAAGTCCAAACTCATGGCACCGCCAGAAAGTATTGTACTGGGTTAGAGATGAAGAAAATAGCACCGAGAGGAGATTAATGGCCAGCGGTGGCTGGTGATAAGTTATAAAGCTACTTTAAATGGAGGATGGTGAATGTATTTAATCAGTTATGTGTGTCATGGCCTTATTAAAACATTAGCAAGATAAGGAAACGAAGAGCTTTGCACACAGACCTCTAAATACGATCTGCATTCTTTTGTTTACAACTGTCTGGTACTGTCTGATGGTGTCAGTTACAAACACTTTATTCCCTATCTAACACTCCAATGTGTTAATGAGCCTCCCATTCCTCAACTAAATAAGCCACTTGTCTCATGATTTTGAGCGTCTTGTTTGCTCGAATGGAATTTACTGTCAAATATATTTCAATTTGCAGTGTTTACTACAAGGACATACACATGTTTTGTGAGTTTTTACAGGGTCAACTTGCACGAAGAACTTATTCTAATATCCTTTGAAAGATAGGATAAAGTATGAGTATCTTACAATAATAAGGATTGTCCGATTGGCTTAATGGAACTTGTGTTCTTCCTCTTCTTTGGTCCCAGAGCCGCCTGTGCGGTTCAAGCAGCCTCTCATCGATCTAGAAGTATGGGAGCGAGATTTAGCTGTTCTCGAGTGCGAAGTTCCAGAAGACTCTGTTCCCATCACGTGGTATCTGGAGGACAGACGACTGCAGCCAGGGGCCAAATATGGAATGGAGGAGTGGGGAACAAAACGACGACTCACAATCCGCGACATCGGAGTTGACGATGATGGGATTTACCTCTGTGAGATGCCCGATGGGGGGAGAAGCATCGCAGAGGTAGCTGTAAAAGGTAAATCAAAATCAGATAATAAAATTGCAGTAAAAGCTAAAGATTTGAGATTTGAAATGCTTTCTTTTGTCCTACCAAGCAAAATGAAAAGCATCAGCCCTTTCAGCAAATGCTCAAAATAAGACGTGTTTCTATTCAGCTGACAAAGTCGTAGTGAACCATTTCGAATTATGACTCTTGCTTGTTCGGGACAAAGTGTGATGCTGTTATACATTTTGACAAATTCAGTAGAGGTAAGCATTGTGGGGGATGTCAAGAGGTTCCCTAATTTTAACCTCCTTCATCCTGGACATCCCTGCATCTGGACCAGGCCATATCTTGTGGTGCCATTTTTCAAAGGTTGGCACATTCACTGAAGATGCTACCCAGTACTACGATGAATAAAATATAGGTAGCATTTGTTGTGCTTTTGTTCTGTTGCATAAAATTTGGTAGAGAGAATTTGTAGAACAGGTTCAACATCAGTTATTGGCTCATTCTTATTAGACCTTCTGCTCTCTGATTTACGGTTTTGATTAGGTGGAAGTAAAAGTGTAAATCTTTGCTGTAACCTGGAAATAAGGACAAGGAGACTTATCATATTTAAAATGTCTTTGTCTTTGATCCACCAACCCCAAGATTGCTCATTTTGGCTTCACATCTACTGCAGACTAAATTTGCAGATGCTTTTCTAGATGAAAGTTTCACAAAAAACAGCTTAAGGGTTTCACAAAGTAGTTTAAAAAGTCAAAACAATTATTTGAGATCAAATACATTTTGATCCATAGACACGGTGCTGCTGGATCAGAAACAGGGAGTTGTGATTTCGGAAGGTACAGACAGATGATGTCCAGTTGAGAGGAGATCAGCGCCAGAGGACTGAAAGGGGATTCATTTACAAGCTCCATTTTTTTGTTGTTTAATTGCAGGGCTTATTGTCTATTAAACATTCAGAATCCTTGCCCAAAAAATATGACATGGACTTACGTGTTTTCTTGCAGGTACAATTTTGCGGAAGCTTCCGAGAAAAGTGGACGTCTTGGAAGGTGAAAACGCTGCCTTCTGTGTTGAGGTGGAAAAAGAAGAGATGGACATACATTGGTACAAAGACGGCATTGAGCTGCGTGAAACCCATCAGACCATTCTCAAGTCCTTCGGTCGAACTCACATCCTGGTTTTCGTCAACACCATGCCCCAAGACTCTGGCCTTGTGACTTTCCTGGTAGGCAGATCAAAGACTTCCTCTCAGCTAAGAGTGAAAGGTAAGTAAATCATAGACCTTCAAATGCAATATTTGTCACAAAATCTTTTTACAATCCAAAGAAGTGTTGATGCACGATTGTTTTTTCTTTCAGCGGCCAGACATTGTCCTCCTAGTTGTCCGATGGGCGTGCAGATCAACACAGAGCGAGCTAATGCAGCTCTTCTCTCATGGGTTCCTGCTCAGGATTCACGTAAGAACCCTCCTTCTGGATACGTGCTTGAGCGACAAGAAGTGGGCACTGGTTCACAGGAGTGGCTGCAGTGTCTGACCACCGACTCCGCAACCTCTGTGGAGATCCTTGGTGACAGTGTCCCGTGTGAGGCCGATTATCGCTTTCGCATTTGCAGCGTGAACAAATATGGGAAGAGCAACAATGTTGAGTTCCCTCGAACTGTTCACTTGGGTAAGTTCAATTATACGAGAATAACTGCGCTTAATCAGTTGGCTTTCTTGAGTAATCACAACCTGGTTGAGAATATTTCTTGCAAAATCCCAAACAAAGTGACTTTCTTTTCCAGTTCCTGTGACCAGAATTCAAGCTCCCTTACAGGACGCCTTGGTGCCAGAGGGACAAGATGCCCTCTTTTCTATTGAACTCTCAGCTTCAGTTATTGGTACGTGGTTCCTTAACGGGACTCAGCTTCAGGAGGATGAGCGGTATTCCACGCGTCGGTCACGAACACACCAATCTCTTCGCATTCGAGGAGTGCGTGACACAGACAATGGAGCTGAGATTACATTTATTGCCTACGGCATCCGGGATTCTGCTGCAATGTACATTCAAGGTATGTATGGGTCCATTTAATAATTTGCTTGAGTGTGCGTCTTAGTTGTGTTTTTGAGTGTGTTTCGTTTTAACTTCAGTGATGTAAGAAGTTTCCATTGTTTCTCTAAAATTTGCAGCTCCTCTTGTCAAGTTTTCACATCTGTCAGAAATGGATCGAAACAAATTTGTAGAAATTGGGAACCCCATTGTGCTCTACTGCGAGCTGTCAGACCCGGCAGTTCCAGTACACTGGTACAAGAATGGGTCAGAGTTACAAACAGTGGAGGGTCTTCATATCCAATCAGAGGGCACCATGAGACGAATTGTCATCCAATCAGCAGAGTTCTCACATTCAGGAGTGTATTGCTGTGATGCCATTGATGACGTCATCAGGTTCAATGTGGAAGTAGAGGGTGAGTGAAGTGAATTTCTTTCAATCTCTTAAAGAGACTAACCATCTTCATTCACACTTGTACCGGCTTTTCTTATCTTTTTTAATGTAAAAAAAAAAAAGAAGAAAAAAAGGCATTTTTGTCTTCTCTTAAGATCTGACTTATAAAAACACAATGTAACATCAATTAAAATATGTAAATATCCATAGGCCCACCTGTGAGGTTTTCAGCAGTTCCAGATGCTGAGAGGAACAAAAACATCCAAACAGGCAGCCCCATTGTTTTACAATGTGAGCTCTCAGATCCCGCTGCCCAGGTGCACTGGTGCAGGGATGGCTCAAAGCTCCACCCTCAAAGTGGAGTAGATATTGTAACTGATGGCTTGGCGAGGAAACTGATTATCCATTCAGCAGAAGTTTTCCACTCTGGCTTGTACTGCTGCAAGACAAAGGGTGACAACATCACATTCAGTGTGGATATCAAAGGTGATTTGTTTGACCTTAAGTAATATGAAAAATTAACAATCTTAGCAGAGCAACTAACAACTCTGATGACACCCTCGTATGTTGTCTGTTGCGTTTCTTCTTAGCACTCGTTATATGTGCAGCTATGTTGTCACCTTTCCTTTCATGTTATTACAGCATGTTAGCTATTTAGTTGTCAGTAAATAGGTTTGGCATGAGGTTGATTTAAGGTTGACATCAAATCTAAACATATCTGTAGCTCCACCTGTGAAGTTCTCCGCTATTCCTGAAGATGTGAGGACCAAGTCGATCGAAGTAGGCTGCCCTATAGTACTCCAGTGTGTGGTGTCGGATCCCGAGGCCCACGTTTGCTGGTACAAGGATGAAATGCAGCTCATTTCAAACTCTGGATTAGAAATCCACTCAGTGGACAACACGAGGACATTAGTTGTTCAGTCTGCAGAGCTGTGCCACTCTGGTGTATACAGATGCACCACACAGGACGATACCGTGGAGTTTCAAGTGGAGATCAAAGGTGACTTTACACTTCTTCTTCTCTCATGCCGTTCATTTCGTAACCCCATCCCCTCTTTCTAGATGCCACTAATAATCCCTGCTTCTACTTTGTGGTTTGAAGGACTGTTTCATGCACATAACTTGAAAGAATTGTTAACACACTGGGTGTTTCCTATTTATATTCAATTGGTTTGTGACTGCTGTGGCTGTCTGTGAATTTAAAAGTCTCCAAAGCCCTTTTCATCTTCTGCTCAGCAGTTACGTTTTTGTGAGGTATCCGTTTCCACAGCCTTGATTTTATTTAGCTGTCCTGAATTCCCAATGCTAGCTATACCAGTGACGTACTCTACTATCTTTGACGTTGAGAGAGCCAAATCACTCGAAGTGGGCAAACCTTTGGAGCTGGAATGCAAGGTTGCAGACTCCACTGTGCCTGTCTGCTGGTATAAAGATGGTAAAAAGCTCTCCCTGCAGAATGGTTGGGATATACAGAGTAATGGCAAGTCGAGGAGACTCATTATCCCATCTGCTGAGCTCTTGCACTCAGGGCAATACAGCTGCGAAACCTCTGATGACACTATTCACTTCGCTGTGGATATTAAAGGTGACTTTTTTTTTCAAATTTAAAATGTTTCACTTTTAGAGCAAATTCTAGAGCTTTCTGGAGACTAGATGCAACTAACATTGGCAATATGCATATCTGTCTGTCTGTGTTTAAGTGGTGCTTTGTGTGAAGCTGTAACTGTCTTAAACCACGGTAAAATTAATCTCTACTGATATATAAAGTGATACGTTATCCTTTAAAATGTATT
Source organism: Embiotoca jacksoni (assembly GCF_022577435.1). Classification (NCBI taxonomy): domain Eukaryota; kingdom Metazoa; phylum Chordata; class Actinopteri; family Embiotocidae; genus Embiotoca; species Embiotoca jacksoni. Next base: position 17,599,748 of record NW_027185340.1, on the reverse strand, counting down.
TCTCGTTGAATTTGAGATGACAGATTACTTCCCTGTTTTTGGGAAGCTGAACCAATAACCCCTTTCTTCAGAGTGTAAATATGCACTGTTGAGTTATAATACCAATCATCATCTTTAGCTCCAAAGTCGCCACTGACGCCCTCATCGGAAGTTGTGGAGACGCGGTCACTCGAAGCGACCTGCCCCATTGAACCGACCCGTGAAACCTTAGACCCTGCTGTCCAGGTGTCATGGCAGAAGGATACACAACCGGATTCTAATAGAGAGCCTGATTTTGAAATGGGAGGCATCAAGAAGACCCTCGTTATCGAACCAACTCATCCTTCAAACTCTGGAGCATACTATTGTGCAACAGCAGTTGATGTTGCCCAATTAATAGTAAAAAATCAAGGTGATTTTTTTTTCAAATGTGTTTTGTATTTTAGTTATGATTGACTCTGTGTAATATTTAGTTGAAGACCTATTTGACTATCTGATACAGTTTCTCTTTTAGAGTTAGTACTTCTAAAATCTAAAGGTAAAGTGCACTGAAATTATCCCCCAATGATTGTCTGTAGTGCCACCTCCAACACATCTGCTTGACCCTGATGTTGAGAAGGCCAATTCAGCTGAGGCACAGTGCCCAATTGTTCAGCAATTTGAGATCTCAGATCCCATTGCCAAAGCCTGTTGGTACAAAGATGGAACCCAGATCTACCCAAAAAGGGAAACTGACTGCGAATCACAGGGAAGCAGCCGAATCCTGCCCCTCCAGTCGCAGCACTTGTCTGGGGAGGGGAGGATTGGCTGTGAAACGTCCGGTGATGCACCGTTAAATGAGGACACAAAAGGTGGCACAGCTCATTCTACCTGCACAATTAAGAATCAAAGAATTTAGTTCCATACATGAGGCTATCACTCAGCTCATTGTTTTCTCTTTGGCTTTGTCCAAACAGCAGAGCAGTGTCACTATGGTGACGAGATTGGTGAGATAGCTGATGCGTCTGCCCAATACACAGTGGATGTCAAAGGTGATTTGATATTTCAACATCAGTCATCCATGTTAACCCAGCACATAAATGCCACTAACAATAGTGGTGTATTTTATTGTTAGCTTGATCATCTCAGGCATCTGTAAATCTTTTTTTTTTTTCCCTGTAAAAATTTGCCTTGTGTCTCATTGTCATCCCTGGTCTCAGGTCATCTCCTGCTGGTTTTGGCTCTTAATCCCACATGTGGTTGTTTAGTAGCTGCATAGCTGCTTCTCTTACTAACATATATGTTGTATTTGTCAAATCATTCTTCATTGTAACAGTCATCTTTGCTTGTAACGAGCAACTTACAACTCTTTAAGTCCATCTTATGTCTTATTCATCACCAGATCCTCTCATTCACATTGCTGCCCCGAACCTTCCCCGTTGCAATGACAACGAACTCTTATCAAAGAGAAGAAAATTTATGTAGGTTTTTAAGGTGTTAGTGTACAGATTGATGGTATGACTATATTAGGGGTCAGTTTGAAGGGAAACATATTGAAGCTCACCCTCAGACCAAACCTGGTCGACCCTCTTGTTTGTCTTTGCAATGGATTTCCCCATAACTCCATGCTAACCCACACTGATGTAAAATTCTGTTATGAGAGGAAGTATTGAGACCATCAACCACTGAAAACCTTTCTCTGTGTACATCACAATGCATATAGTTACATCGCCACGGCTCTCTTCTGACCGAGAGAAGAGCAAGTCCACTGAAGAGGCTTTTCCTGCTGAAGTTACCCAGATGTCCTCAAAATGCAATTCTGGCACCTTTGGTGGCAGAGGAGGAGATAATCAGACAAACGAAGACCATTCCAGGCATAAGCCAACTTCTCAGTCAACATATGAATTTGTGACTGACTGTATTGCCACTGAAGAGTCAAAGGAGGTCTCCGACCATCAACAAATACCAACTGCCCAACTTCCAGGGTTCCATAACTCTGTAAAGGCAACAACAATGCAATCTGACACACACCATCACACTAAACAGCCCACAGAATCACAAGGTGAGGAATTCATTTACTATATACAGCATACAGAAGGACCATCTGAAGAGCTTGATAATTCCCTGCAGACTGTCCCTGTCCATGCAGAGGAGTTTTGTAATTTTCTGCAAACTGCAGCCGTTGAATCAGAGGAATCTACTCTCAAGACTCGAACTGTCCAATCGGAGGAGCTTCCTGGCTCAGCATGGACGCCAGCTGTCCAGTCAGAGCCAGATAACCCCCTACAGACTCCAACTACCATGTCAGAGCACCATACTAACACCTTCAAGATCCCAACAGTCAAATCAGACAGGTTTTGTAACTCTTTAAAAACTGCAACTCCTCAGTCAGAGGAGCCCTTTGAGTCCTTAAAGGCTGCAAATGTCAAGTCAGAGGAGTCCTTTAAATCTTCACACATGGCCACTGTCCAATCAGAGGAGCCTTTTAAATCCTTACAGACTGCAATTGTCCAATCAGGGGGGCCCATACAGATGCCAGCTGTCCATTCAGAGAAGCTTCTTGATTGCTTACAAAGTGAAACTGTCTATTCAGTGAGGCCCTGTAACTCTTTATGGACTGCAGCTGACCAAGCAGAGGAGTTAAACAGACCCCTACAGACATCTACTGTCCAGTCACAAAAGGTCAGTGACTTCGCTAACACAGCAACCCTTCCATCGTTGGACTTCTCAAACGTTGAAGAGGTAGAAACGTTCCAACCAGCACACTACAACTCGCGACAGTCTGTATGTGTCAGACTTGATGACACCAGTCACACAGGACAAACAAGATCTAACCACTCAGATGTCCTGTACGAGGCGAGTCAGGAAGCAACCGTACAAGCAGAGGGTCATCCCACCATGGAGACCAACGAAGACCAAGACAGCACAGTTAACTCCGAGCAAAGATCATCCCCCCTCTTTACAGAGCCTCACTATATCAAGCAAACATCTACTGTCCAATCAGAAGAGATCTATCTATCAAGGACACGTGGCAATCACTGGAGGGACAGTGTCGCTGTAAATAAGGTGTCTGTTGAAGGTGATTTAAAGGGTTAGCATTATCAAACAAACAAACAAAAAAATGGACGGGCAAAATGTTGACATTGTGTAAAATGAAGCGATTGCTTTTTTGCAATCCATGACATTTTGACAATTTCTACATTTACTCACATGATTTTGTTCATTACTAAAACTACTTCGGTAGTTGATGTAAAACTTGGGTGGTCTGGGAGGAATATTACAAAGAAAAAAGTAAATATATTAGCTTCAAATCCTAACTTGAATGCTTAGTTATCTCAAGTCTAACCAAAGATACCTCTTGTTATATTACTAATAATCGAGGACAAATTATTTTAACTCTGAAGATTTATTGGCATGACTAATCTTGAGTTGAGATTTTGCCCTTTTGTTGTTTTTAAGGCATCATCGTTGATGTAGTCAGTAATATTGATGTAATTTTCTCTTGATGTGACTCCAAACATCCCCAGCTCCGCCTGTGAGAATCACAACACATTGTGAGGCTGAGAGGAACAAGTCTGTTGAAGTTGGTGAACCCATAGCGCTGCGATGTGAGATATCAGACCCTAACGCTCAAGTTACTTGGTACAAGGATGGAATAAAACTACTGGAAGCATCTGGGCAAGACATGCTGGCAGAAGGTTCCATAAGAACACTGGCTTTCCAGTCAGCGATGCCGTCTCATTCAGGGATTTACAGCTGCAAGACAACAGATGATGCAATGCAGTTTCATGTGGACGTTAAAGGTGACAAAAGTTGTTTTGTTCTGCCAATACCCTTTAGTGAAGGTTAAATGCATCCAAATGCGTTTGCATAGCTTATAAAAAGTAAGTTCTTATGAAGTTATTATCTTGGAAGAATAAAATGAACTTAAAGCAGATAGGTTTTATAGTTTCCCCTTTCAAAGAACATGACACAACAAAAGCTAAAACACTGTCATTGATTTTTTTTAAAGCCAACACAATTTGTTCTCCTTGTCGCTATTGAAATTAAAAGAAATATGACAAATTGATGCAAGTAACACTAACATTGGTTGACATACATTAAGATTTAGCAGTGATGATAAACCTGACTAAGAAGTCAGACATCTTTTTCTTATACCAAAGAATCAATGAGGTTAAGAGCATTTTCTTGGAGCACGTCTTCACGTTTAAGTTTTTTTTTACCCAGTTTCCAAAACACACTAAAGATGCTGTTCATGTTGATATTAAAGCAAAAGGATGTTAAAAAGGTTGAGATGCTAGCTTTATTATGGTTAGAATATTAAGGTGCTCTAATTGTACTTCCAAGGCAGAAAATCCTAGGAATATATTTAACTTTTCAGAACAGATGAAAGAAATCTTCTCAGGCAAAATATATTGTTCCATAGGGCCTAACCAGACAAAACTGTTGCTTGAGACTTGCTGTGTATAGCACATGATTGACACGTAAATTTAAGCAAACAAGACCCAAAAATACCATCCCGGCAGTGGCTCTCAACTGGTCAAACCTCAGAACCCACATTTTTCCTAAGTCAATAGTTCATTTACTAAAAAATAATACAGTAACACACGAAGCCTTAAGAGAGCTAAGTACTGAGACGATAGCGTAAGCACACAGCTACTACCTGCGCGCTGCATCATGAGAAACGTATGTCAAGACTTTTAATATAAAATTAAACCCACCAGTTTAGAGCCTCTGCTTTAGGGTATAAGATACTTTTAATGAAGTTTTTCTTTTTCTTAAGTCCCTACTGAGAAACACTATGGAAGCACATAGCTAACTTCACTGAGGTTTTCAGTCACATCAAAATAAACCAGAATTGTTTTGTCAGCAATCCAGAGCTGCGATAGTCCAATCCCTTTTTGCTTGACCAAGTGAAATGACCAGCCATTGGAATGACTCCAACGTTCCAGCGTCCAACTGGAATGGCAGGAATTTGTAAAGGCTGAATCCTGCTTCCAGCACACTGTTAGCAATGACAAAAAAATTGATATAGTTAAAATAATGCTAAAAAAAATAAATAAAACATAGCCAATTACACTAAAGAAGAATGAATTTATTATATTATTAATTAAATTAATCTGACTAAATATTCATTGGACCTAAATTAAATTATTTTTGGGTTTGATTCTTCATTTGCAAGTACATTGTTTAATTTCCCAATCAAAAGCTGACTGTGTCATTGTTAACCTGCAGTTTGTAGTTTGTAGTTAATTTGTTGTACCTTTGACTTTACAGCTTTTCACTGTTTGTTACTACATCAATTTTTAGAAATAATTTGTAATGGTTGATAATGAAGATGAAGGCTTTAGTTTCAAGATTGTGGTTTGCTTTATTTAGGTTATAGCCATACTTGTTTCATTGACCAATTCTATTTTACATTCAATCCTGTAGCTCCACCTCTGACATTTTCAACCGTATCTGAGGCTGACCAGAAAATGACGGTCATAACAGGCTGTCCCATTGCTCTACAATGTGAGCTGTCAGACCCCACTGGACAAGTCAGTTGGTACAAGGACGGAACAAAGCTCCTATCTCAAATTGGAGTAGACATCCAGTCAGAGGGAAATTTGAGGAGTCTAGTTGTGCCTTCAGCCGAGCGGACTCACACTGGCGTATACCGTTGTGAGTCAAAGGATGATGACATCCAGTTCGCTGTGGAAGTAAAAGGTGACGTTCAAAAACAGCGCTTACACTGTCTTGCACTGCGACTAACTACTGTAACAGCAGGTGATTAAGCTATGTTTGTCTGATCACCTTACAGAAAATGCTTAATTCTTCTGCTTCCCTAATACAAAGTTTGATCACCAAGTCTGGAGACTGTTCCTGTTGCCCACTAATGGAGAGCAGCACAGTACCGTGTATGGAGCAGGGGGAAGCAATAACTTTTGTTCGTAAGTATTACAAGTTACATCACTTGACCAACATCAGCACCTAAAAGTTAAAAGATTTTTGGACCTCTGCTACGTGAACATTGATTCATGATGAATCTGAAACTTGAGCAGAGGGCGCACGTACAATTTTGTGTCAAACTCTGGAAATCAGTAATGGAGACACTTGAAATGCTTCAGAAAGCCTACGGCAAAGAAACAATGCGCTGATTGAGATGTTTTGAGTGGCATTTGTGTTTCAAGAGGGGCAAAACGTCACTGTCCAAGGCTGAAGAAGGTGCGTCAGGTCAAAAGCCCAACTAGATGAGTTTTATTTGTGGGGTTGTGCACCGTAAATTTGTGTCCCATGGTCAGATTGTCCGAACTAAGTTCTCTAATGTTCTGAGACATCTGAAGGAAAACATTCAGTGCAAACGACAGGAACTGTGGTGCAATGGCTCTTTGGTTCTCCAACATGACAATGCTCCCTTTTACAGTGTCTCGAAGTTTCTCTCCCCACCACGCTTACCCCCCCGGGTTTGGCTCCCTGCGAAATCCTTCTGTTCCTCAAAAATTGGACACAAAATTTGCTCACGTTTCAGGTCCATGTTGACATTTCCAATGCATACATGCCAGGGGTCACAAATACACGTGTAACACAGGTGCTGATACTGATCAAATGACGTAACTGGAAAATGAAAACTGGAAATACTTGCTCATGAAATGTATCGATTCCCCCTGCTCCATGCCCAAAACCTACTCCCTATCACACCTACTCACAAAAGTGAAATTTAATAATAAAGGTTGTTTTCTCTCTAGACATCTTGTTAAACATGCAGCTTTACAATGCAGCTTCTGATTATGCATATCCAGTGACATAAGTTGTGTTTTGTGTTTTCGTTCTCATTAATGGCACTAACTAACTATAACTCCTGTACGATAAGCAAACACGTTTTTGCTTGTGTCCTACCGGTGCCTTTCGTTGGTGTGCAATAACTGGATAACTGTGAACATTGAAATTTCACACCATGATTTCTCTGCTATGTTTCTCTTCTAGGCATTTTTTGCTTTACTTACTGTCTTGTCAGTTGTTGTTTATGTTGTTTTGTCACAAGCTGCTTTGGTTTAATTTAAGTTCCTATTTTAAAATTCTTTGTAACTGAATATCCGGTCGGCTGGATATTTAATTACATTTATGAAGTTTATTAAGACACTCTTTTTGCAATATCCGAAACCTATAGCTCTACCTGCGAAGTTCTCAGAGCTGGAAGAGAATGACAGGAACAAGTCCGTCCAAGAAGGTGCTCCCATTGTCCTCAGCTGTGAACTTTCTCACGATCCTTCCGCTCATATCGACTGGTATAAGGATGGAACGAAACTCCTGCCACAAAACAATGTGGAAATACAGTCAGATGGTCTGAAGAAGATGCTATCTGTCCCTTCAGCTGAAAACATACATGCTGGTACCTACGAATGCTCAACATCCAACGACACCGTCACCTTTAAAGTGGACGTGAAAGGTGATTTTCTATCCTTGTTGCCTTCTTATGGTACATACCGTATCCATCTTATTCTGTGGTGTGAGTGGTAGAGATTTACTTTGTGAATGATTATGACTGGGTGGATAGTGTGTTTTGTCCACTGTTGGTGAATTCATCTCTTTTCCAAAACCCTTGTTACTCTCCTCTCTCAGGCCGATCGCCACAGATCATGCCGATCCCATTGTCAGAAAAATACAAGATGGTTGCAATTGGTGGTCCAATTATCCTCCAGTGTGAGGTCTCAGACCATGTTGCCCAGGTTTCCTGGTTCAAAGATGAAGTGGAGGTTTTTAGCAAAACGGGCCTTGATATGAAAAGAGATGGAAACCTCAGAAAACTAATGATTCACTCGGCCAAGGTCTCTGACTCTGGCCTCTACAGCTGTAGCCTCATTGATGATGTTGTGACATTCCATGTGGACGTTGAAGGTGATTGTCTTGCATTAACTTTTAAATAATGAGCTTCCAGGTGTGAGACAAACATTTGCTAAAATAACCAAATCAAAAAGTTTGTTTTGAACTGTACTTGTCAAATGTTGTTCTGTCAGCTTAACAGCAGTGCGCTGCTAATCTTATAATACTCTCCCAGCTACTCCAGTGAGGTTTTCAGCGCTTCCAGTGGTCGCAAGAAACAAATTTGTTGAAGCAGGCTGCCCAATTAAGCTGCAGTGTGAAGTCTCAGTGCCAAATGCCCAAGTCTATTGGCACAAAGATGGAGAACAGCTGCCTACAAAGAGTGAATATGAAATCCAAACAAAAGAGAAACTGAGAGCGCTGGTTATTCAATCAGTAGAACTCAGACACTCTGGGCTGTACAGCTGTGAGGCCGCAGATGACCTTATAGAATTCAAGGTGGATGTTGCAGGTGATCTAAGTATTTTGAGCTTTGTCAAAATTACTAACATTTAATTAATGCTTGGCCACTAGACCAACTTAGGCTACAACAATTCACTTTGTGATATGATATTCTAAGATAATGTGAACTAATGCTTAACTATGTACTTCTGTGATTTTGGTGGACTTTTTACCTTAAAATATAATGTTTCTACAACTTCTACCTACATTTTATCATGGAGAAGTGATTCATAATTCAATAGTATTGATCATTTATTTAAGTAATAGCAGCTCAAACAAGTGTTTGACAATTTGTTTTTTTGGAAGCCAGGCAGGTGTTCAAATGGATAATCAATATGTTGAATTTGAAAAGTGATATTTATCAACAAACTCGCCTCAGCTCTACGGTACTTTTTGGGTTTTTTTCAGCTTGTGATTTTGGTTTTTGATCCTGAAATTTTAATGTTTCATCAATCTTTTTTCCAGATGCAGTGTGCATACTTACTGTGCCCAGAACCAAACAATAGATAGGCAGCCAGCTGGTGAACAGTGAAGCATTTAGCAGCTTCCGTAGAGAGCTAGATTTCCATCAGGATTTGGCAGAGCAAAACAGAAATAAAAGGAGCGTGAATATTGGACTTAAGTCTATTGAAGAGACACAAACACACACAAACACATTTTTTTCTGTCTGCTGGTGTTAACAGGCAACTACGGCAGTGCTTGAAAGTTTGTGAACCAGTTCAAATCTTTTGTCTTTCTGCTTAAATGTGAAACCTCATCAGATTTTCACAAAAGTCTTTAAAATAGACAAAGAGAACCCAATTAAACTAAAGAGTTTATTTATTGAGGAAAATTATCCAAGGTTTCATATCCATGAGTGGAACGTGTATGTGAAACTCTACAATTAATAGTTATTTGAAGGTAAAATTTGCCTGAAGTGTATTATTTAAAGAGCAGGGATCTGACAAGAAACCAGAAACTTTTAATTGCAGTTAAATGCTTCACAGGGGGTATTCCTGGAACATTTTACTCAACAAATAAACACCTAATTATGATATATCTCTGCTTAATTGGATTCTCTTTCTCTACATTTATGAGTTTTGTGAAAATCTGATGATAGGTTATCGGTAATATTTATGCAGAAATACAGAAAATTCTAAAAGGTTCACAAACTTTAAAGCACCACTGTATGTACTAACCTGTTTGCCATGAACTTTGTAAGGTGACACTATTTTAGTGTTATACATATACGTACTGCTTAGTAGTGCAATGTTAAAATAACTCTGTAGTCTGCATAGTCACAAACTTTGTTAAATCAAACAATGTTCACCTCATCTTTTCAATCGAGACCCAAATATCCATTCTGACTTGTTTACCCTAGCGCAGCAAATCTGATTATTATCTGGTTATTGTTCAATGAATTTAAATTCCTATAGCATGGGTTTGATTCTCAGCTGTTCCAGAAGCTGAGAGGAGGGGGTCTGTTGAAGCAGGCAGCCCGATCAAACCGCAGTGTGAGGTCTCGGATCCTACAATCCAGACCTGCTGGTATGAGGACGGAGTAAAACTCTCACCAGAATCGAGAATAAACATCGATTCAGAGAGCGATAAGAGGACACTGGCTATGAAGTCGGCCACATCTTCATGCTCTGGGGTGTACAATTGTAAAACTGATGATGATTCAGATTTCAACAATTGCTGTGTGGAGGTGAAAGGTGATACGCTAAGCTTTTTCTTGGCAAGACGTTTTCACTATTCAGTTTTGTACACCTTCATGATTTCTAATATTTAAGAAAGCCAAACTTGATCATCATCATATTCATCTTGGCTGATATTTTTTATTTTTTATGTCATGATTTCATTGGACTTTTAATTGCTTTTCATATACATGCTTCATGTTTCAGGAAAATAGCATGTATTTTTAATGAGTCTACTATTTTTTTCAGCACACCAGTGGTAATTGCATTACATCAGTGCACTGCTTCAATTAACTCACTTCACTTTGCTTCAAAAGTGGATTAACACCCATTGATGATTATGATGTCTGTGAGAAGTTGTTGTCTAGATAGCAAGGCTTGAGATCAGCATGTTTAAGCTGTGAAAACCTTAAGTTACAGCAACTGCATGCTTAAGCATAAATATTATTGAGTTCGACTTTCAGGCAACAACTTACTTATACGTTTTGTGTACTGTTTTCTGCAGCGCCACCGGTAACATTTGCTGATATCCCAGAGAACGACCTTTTCCAGAGTGTTGTGGAACAAGAACAGCTTGTTCTGTCATGCGAAGTATCAAGGGCTGAAGGTGTTGTCCAGTGGTACAAAGATGGAACTGAAATGCAACCAAGCAATAATGTTACAATACAAGCCGAGGGCACCAAGAGAAATGTGACCATACATTCAGCCCAACTGTCCGACAGAGGAACGTACACATGCCGTGCGGGAGACAACATTTTAATCTTCAAAGTTAACATACGAGGTAATAAAATATTCTACTAAACCCATCTTAAAATATAGCACAAATATTCACTTAAAATGTATTTTACCTGTTAAATGTGATGTAGAATGTACACATGATGTTTCAATTTCATTTCCTCTTTGCCCAAAGAGCCTCCTGTGATGATAATCCATCCAAAAGAGGATGTCCACCTTGACCGTCACGTCCCTGAGGAAATTATCCTGAGCTGTGAACTGTCCCGTCCCAATGGTGTTGTCAGCTGGTACAAAGATGGCCAAAAGCTCCAAGAGAGTGAGAACATAAAGCTCAAGATTGAAGGCCCGTACCGACGCCTGAAGATTCTTTCTAGTGGAGTCGAAGATTCTGGAGAATACGTCTGTGATACGGCTGACGATTCAATATTCTTTCACCTTATTATTACAGGTAAAATCAACGATACTACACATATTGTGTGCATATCTCAGTATTCTGACAGCAAAAAGCTCCATGTTTACATTGTGGTATTTAAGGTATCAGTATGCATTGGGGTATGCTTCAAATGAACAAGTCAGTGCCAAGTGCAATCTGAAAATGTCTGAAGGCGAAAGTGTTTATACCTTTTCTGAATGGCCTCCTTCCAAGGTAAGGCAAAAACAATTGACAGAAACACAAGAAAACAATGTTAAAGAGTCAAAACTTCAAATTAAGTTCAAATACTGCCACCATCTTGCCTACACACTGTTGGGTGAATTGCTACACGAAGTAGGCGGGCTTGTTGAATTGCTTCGAAAAGTTACAAATATTGTCAATTGCAGCCCTTGAATTCCAACACAGGAAAGCTATTAGATGAGGAAGATATGTGTTGCTGGTCCTCTTTGTTACTGTTTGACAATCTAACAAGTGTTTCATTTAAAGCATATGGAAACCTACAACATCGCCAAAGTCAGCAGTTTGATTTATCTAGAAAGGTATACCATTTAGAGTAGTATGCACTATTTTTAATGAAAATGTGCAAATGACTTGGACAACTATGCTTAACACCAACATTATTGTGAACATTTCACTGATCTGGGTCATGATGTCCATTTTCAGAACCTCCGGTGCAAATTGTGTCTCCGAGCCAGTCTCAAATGGAACTGTGTCAGCAGACCTCCGAGAGGATGGTACTGAGCTGCGAGATCTCACGGCCCAATGCAGTGGTGCGCTGGTATCGAGATGGACTCGAGGTGGAGGAGAATGACAACCTCATTCTGGAAGTGGATGGTGTCTACAGAAGACTTATTATACCCGAAACTACCGTGAAAGATTCAGCAGAATATGTCTGTGACACAGCAGATGCGTCCGTGACCTTCTTTGTAAACATAGCAGGTAATAAAACGAAAGAATAGAACAAGTAGGACCTCTAAATGTGTCGCTGTGTCCATTTCTAATTAAAAAATTTCTTTCAGAGCCTCCCGTTCGCTTCATACGTCCACGGAAGATGGCAAGTAAAGTGGAGAAAGTGGTTGGGGAGACTCTGGTTCTAGAGTGTGAGGTTTCAAGATCAAATGCCGAAGTCACCTGGAAGAAGAATGGGGAAGAAGTAGAAGACTCCAGACACGTCACAATCCTGGAGGATGGTGTCATGCGTCAATTAACCATTCACTCTCTAACCATGGACAATTCTGGGCAATATGTCTGTGATGCAAAGGACGACGTGATGGATTTTAATGTTAAAGTGCAAGGTGGGTTGCAAAATCTGATATCGATTTTCAAATGGTTTGCCATGGTGCCCCAAAGTCCAAAACAAGTCACAAGATCTTCCGAAACTTTGGGGGACTACACATGATCGTAAATATATTTTTTGCCTGAAATGTTTGGTCTGTTCTATTAGAATTTCCTCCTTCCTTTTCAGAGCTTCCTGTAAAAATTCTTGGAAAAACCGACGCAAAAACGGAAAAACAGTTCCTAGTATCAGATGATATTATTCTAGTTTGTGAACTCTCAAGAGCCAATGCCTCAGTCAGTTGGTACAAAGACAATAATCTGATTGATGACACCGAGCGGTACTGCAGCGAGGAACAAGGCGTTTTCCGATCACTGGTTGTCCTAAATGCTGGGCTCGAAGATTCGGGGGAATACACCTGTGATGCAGTGGACGACAAGATGGTCTTCTATATCACCGTCAAAGGTAATCATATCAATAATTAATCATTAGTAAGTGTTATTCATCTTATATGAAGGATAAATGGCACTATGTCCTTTATGTTCAGAGCCTCCTGTGCAGATCATTGGAAACTCAGGCAACCCAGAGCATCACATAATGGTATCAGGCGATGACCTTATTTTGGAGTGTGAAGTGTCTCGGCCGAACGCCACTGTTCAGTGGCTGTGGAATGGCGAGATTCTGAAACCAGATACTCGCATAAAAATTGACAGCAATGACGTTTCAAGGAAGCTTGTTCTGGCTGGACTTCAGCCCTCAGACTCTGGAGAATATATCTGTGATGCCGTTGATGACAAATTGGTAACAATTGTGGAGGTCCAAGGTAAGATTAAATGGTTCGGACAAATGACCCAGAATTTCCCTTCTGAAATTTCCTTAATTAACCTAATGTTTTATGCAGGTACATGGATTTTACGAGCAACTTTTTTGTTGAATCTCTTTTTCTACAGAGCCTCCGGCCAAGTTTGTGAACAAAAAAGAAAGTAATAATATCACAGCCTATGACAATGAGAGCGTCACACTGTGTGCCATTGTGAGCCGTGAAAGAGCTAACGTCCGGTGGCTGAAAGATGGCCAACTATTGAACGAGGACAACATTCACATCTCCAGTGAGGGTAATACCCACAAGCTCACCATTAATCCTCTGCAGCTGTCAGATTCTGGAGAATATGTCTGTGACGTAAACACAGATGAGATGTATTTCAGTCTTTTAGTCAAAGGTAAGAATTTGGCAGTACTCCTTATCAAAATGTGACCTCTATATCCAAGTAAACACGTCTTTGATTTTAACAGTCACCAAGCTAAAGCTCTCAAATTGTATTTCTTTCTTGCAGAAATGAAGGTGAAATTTGACAGCCGGCTGGAGAATGTCGTGGCTCTGAAGGGCAGCAGCCTTTCATTACAATGTGAGATCAACAAAACCAAAGGAGATGTTCAATGGCTAAAAGACGGCCAGGAGATTGCTCCAAGCCGTCGGCACACAATACGGGCCCATGGTAGAGAGCGAAGCTTTACCATCCACCAAATAGAGGAAGAAGATGCTGCAGAATATTCCTGTGAATCCACAGATGATAGAACATCAGCTACTGTCACCGTAGAAAGTAAGTCAAATCGAATTTTACAACTTTAAGATGGGTTGGCGAGAGAAATGATCTACATGGTTTACCAGCCAATGTGGCATGTCGACTTTTAGAGCTCAATGAATCTAATTCGGCTGAATGGTTTTCAGCTCCCCGTCTTGTCGAGTTCATAGCAGAGCTTCGTAATATCACCGTCTGTGAGGGAGAAGATGCAGTATTTAAGTGTGTCGTCGCACCAGAGGACACTCAGTTGGTGTGGCGCTTAAACAACAAGCAAGCGGCTCTGAATGAACGCGCTGTCATTTCCAGCAACGGACTATGCCACATGCTCTGCATCAACAACTGCATGGTTTCAGATAGCAGCAGAGTGACAGCTGATGCAGAGGGGTTGGTATCAGAGGCAGAACTTCAGGTTCAAGGTGAGTTGTTGTCCCTTCCATAAACACTATACTTATAGAAATTTGGCTAGATGAATCCCAGAAGTTCCAGTGTATATCAATCACTTACTGTTCAATAATCTCTCTGGTAGTCATCACATTATAATTCAACTCACTTATTGTCAACAGTACTATGTTTAAATCCCAGTTTATCATTAATAGCACATACATGATAAACGATGACCCTTTCAAAAGGACTTTAAACTATTGAGGAGGCGCCTTTGACGGCTAGCGCTTAGCAGGTTCTCCTGTTAAGATTCCTCCGGTTACTGACAGAGACAAGTGGCTCAGTGGTTTTGGCGTATGTTACGCTGCAGGGGGCCAGGCTTCTCAGAGCTTTTTGCCTGTTCTCTGTGCTTGAGCTTGCCATGTAACTTCGCTGGCTTTCTTTGGTCTGTATCAAAAATTCGCTCCGGGTGTGGCTTCATGGTAGAATTAACATAGACCACGTACATATGGTGTAATCGTATTAAAGTTCATGCAAAAAAAAAAAAAAATCATTGACATGATGGATGCTGCTCTCTAGTAATTCCTAACATTCACTTTAAGAGCAACAGGTGCTGTTCACCAAGAAAATGACACCAGTTGTAGCTGAAGAGTACAGTGAGGCCACTCTAGAGGTGGAAGTGAGCGTGGACTCGGGAGAGGTGCAGTGGATGAGGCAAGGGGTGCTGATCCACCCGGGGGCCAAGTACACCCTGAAACACAAGGGAAGAAAACACAGCCTCACCCTCCACAAACTGGCCACGTCCGACCGGGGCACCTACAGCTGCGAAACGCTCCATGACCGCACGCAAGCCCAGCTCACCGTGGAACGTGAGTGCACACGTGTTCTCACTATGCCCTGTTGTTGTTTGTTTACCGCTGTTGCCGACGACTCCCGTCTCTCACGCACCCACCGTCACTGCCTCTTGTGAAGGCAAAGCTCAATTAACTGAGTAAGAGTAATTTGAGTGACTGGGGACCAGGGTGGCACTTGTATGATGGCAACCAACAGGTGATATCCTAACAGACCGAGCTGACGTTCAAAACCAGGGTTTCTGTATTGACACTGGATCAATACGGCCCTGACCATTTCATATGGGTGGGAATCACTATCAACAAATCAGGCTTCTGTTTTAAGGGTAACGCTTGACTAACAACAAGCAGCGACGCTGTCGTTCAAAGTCTAAAATGTTATGTTGTAAACAAACAAAACTCAGCTCCGCTTAAATTTCTCCAAACTAACACCCTATAAAAGCGACATCTTGTAGTAATTAAGACGTACTTATGCTTGTTTTTCTTTGTGCATGCTTCTTGTCTTTCTTAGTCCTATGATCCAAAGGCCAGTGGGTGAATTAAAGGCTGTTCTTTCAACACTAGTGTGGGTGGGAAGGGGAAAGTCAGGACTTCGGGGCTGCTGTTGGCACCTCCTATGAATTTGGATCTCCTCTCATTGCATCTAAATTTACACCCTGGCCTTCAAAACTAAGGTTGTTGTCATCAGGTCTCCAAAATAAACACCCCTTTTTTCCACAGGGAATGCTTGTCTGTGTTCAAATAAGTGAAAAATGTTGGCAATTTCAAAGCCGGCTTTTTTGTAAAGCCCAGTGCTCAAATGGCTAAAATATGAGCTTGTCGATGTGTGCCAGCTTGTATTGTTTAACTGCTGTGTAAAGAACAGACTGACCCTACTCTGTAACAGAAAAAAGACACCATGTCTGCTCAGTGTTAAACTGGAATCAATGTTCATGGGTCCAGTCTTTCAAACCTAAGTCCTCCTAACCCTGTTGACCCCACAGCTCGAAAAGTCACGATCAAGAGGGAGCTGATGGACATTAAAACCACAGAGAGAGAAATGGCTTCCTTTGAGGTGGAGCTCTCCCATCCCCACGTCCCCGGCACCTGGATCAGAAACGGGATCCAGCTTAAGCCGACAAATCACTTCCGTATGAGCGCCAAAGGACAAGTCCACAGCCTCACCATCTGTAACCTGTCGGTAGAAGACACTGGCACCTTCGTGTTCTCCGTAGAGAATCTGAAGACAACTGCCAGGCTTGTTGTGAAGGGTAGGCAATTTAGAAAAAGAGTAAATAAAGGGACTTTTGAGACAACGTGCTTTTTTCAAATGCCAATTTTTAGAAGCTCATACTTCTAAATAATTCATTGTTTGCATATTTTAGTTCACAGCTGATTGCAACCAAAGACAAAATTGTACTGTACTGCTTCTGTTGTGGGCTCAGGCTGGTAGCTACAGTGAACCACTCAGAGTAGGCCGAACGCCAACCGGTGGAGGCATGATAATAGAATGGAGTGACGGCTCTGCTACCGTTGCCTTTATCCAAGCTCACGTTTCAAACACAAAATAGCCGAGCATGACCCAATGCAAAGCGGTAGCTCTGTTCAGTCTTTTCTGTCAGGTGCCAGTTCAACCTCATGCTGTAAAATAATCCGCTCCATATGCCTCGTCACTCAGTATGCATCATCCCTTTGAGCTGGGGATGAAATGCTGTGGATGGCAATTGGATAAAAACGTCAACACGATAAATTAGTCCATATAAGTTTTCCATATTTAATTTTGAGCAGCAATGCATTTTGGGGGGAAATTTAAATCGAGTTTTTGGTTGTTTAACCAAGTAAACTTTTTCTCTACCAGAACCTCCAGTCACCGTTTTCAGAAAACTGGAGGACCAGAAATTCCCTGAAGGCGCAGTGATCTCTATTGAGTGTGAGCTGTCAAGACACAACGTCGACGTCAAGTGGATGAAGGCCAGTGTTGTTGTTGTTGTTGTTGTTGTTTTCTTCATAGCCAACAACATTTGTGATATTGACAAAATGCCACAACCAAAACAATCTATAATAACAATTCATGTTTTAATATTCCAAGTAAAACATTTTTTCCAAACAACAACAAAAATATTGTGAACAAATGTGGTTACGACAGCAATTCGTCAAAACTGGGAATTTTGGACGAAATCTTAACCTCAAGCTCACTTATCTTCTTTCGAGGGCTGGAACAATAAAGAATCATAAATTGCTCGACAATGTGTCACTTGTGAAATAAACGGTGTTTTTGTTCTATCCTTTTCAGGACGGGGTTGAGGTGAAGTCGAGCAAAGACTTGCGCATCTATGCAATGGGAAGGAAACGGTTTCTTCAGATCATGAAATGTCTCGTCGGTGATTCTGCCATCTACACCTGCGATGCCGGAGATGTTGCCACATCCTGCACCGTGGAGGTCTACGGTAAAGTTTGTGTCTGCAACTTACAGACAAAAGCAGTTTTTTTTCTGGGAGGGGGGGGGGGGGGGGGGGTTTCTGTTCTGGACTTTATTTAGCTTTTGTTAGTGAGTGTTGACATTTAGCCAACAATCAAATTGATCTCACACAATCATTAGAAATAAAAAAAAAAAAAAGAGAGAGAAGAGAAGAGAATACAAAAAAAAACCCTATCTTGCACCAGTCAACTTCTTCAACTTGAGCAGAGATCTAATCAAGAGTTACAGAAAACACTGCAAGGTTCCTCTGGTATTTTTTTCAATATCTTTAAGAGACTGAGAAAATACATGATATGAATGATTTTTTTTTTTTTTTTTAAACTCGTTTAAAAATATACAGTTCAGAAAATGATTTAAAAAAATTGTAAAAGATTTATAGAGAAAGTCCACTAGACCTTTTAGTTTACCAAGTACTGCAATTAGTACAACTAGTCAGTGGTGGAAAGCAACTAACTTAATTTACCAAAGTACAATTTTGAGGTACCTCTTTACTTATTCCGATTTGATGGTACTTTATACTCCGCACCACCAGCACGTACTGATGTAAAGGGTCTAAAAACTCCTCCTCTGACACTAGAAGTGGTTAATATTTACTATGATATTCATATGACTGGGATAATGTTATTATGGTATGAAAAACTGTAAATGTGGTCCTTATTTTTAGCTCCCTTAGTTATACTGTAGAGTTAACAGGATGCTGGCCTGGGCCTTGCAAATACACCACAACACTGCCATCTGCCTGCGTATAAAGTTAAATACACTAGGGAGAAGAGCAATAGGATGATATAGACTTTTTGTTCTGACAAAAAAAAAGGAAAAAAAAAAAAAAAAAAGACAAGCTTCATAACCTAATCTCAATGTGAATATTTTTCTCATGCTAATTCTGTTGGCAGAGCGTGAGCTGCTGATTCTGCAGGGCCTCAAGGACCTGCACATCCAGGAAGACCAGAATGCCGTTTTTGTTTGCGAGATCTCTGTGGAGGATGTGCTCGGGGAATGGTACAAAAACGGGGAGCGGATACAGCCAACGAGCACCATCAAGATCCGTCAGGAGGGTCAGCTTGAAAATCGATGACTTTTGATTAAGTTTATGCTCCGATACTCAACGTGTGACCAAATAAGAGAACTTAAAGATGAGACGTAAAACAAATATTCATGTCAATGAGAAACAAATGTGTCTGTAAATGCATATTTTAGCCAGTAAAACCGAGTTAATCGTTATCCGGCTTGTTAAAAAATGTCAACGGTCTATTAATGATACATTTTTCAAAATTTTTCTCATATTTCAGGGACAAAACATTTTCTTCTCATGTGCAACGTGCGAGCAGAGGACTCTGGAGAGATCAAGTTTGTTGCCAGACATGCTGAATCTGTCGCTTACCTGGAGGTGGAAGGTATTAAAAAACAAAAACTACATCTGCGTATGTATGCATTTTGGTACATGAATAATACTTTGGTTGGTATCAGCACTTAAAACTGCAGTATAAATTTTCTCGTCAAATGGGGTAAAATGTTTGTCGATTTGTAAAACTTACTTCATCCACACAGTTTGCTCAGTCATTTTGTAAGTCTTTGTAAGTTTATAAAGTCCACGTGTTTTGATTCCTCCTGTCATGTGTCCTCAATTTAAACTTCATGTCTTCCTTTTCAGAGCTTCCGGTCAACATTGTCAAGCCTCTGCAGGATAAAACCGCCCTCGAGAAGAGCCGCGTGATCCTGGACTGCACAGTGTCCAACCCCAGATGCAGCATCCGCTGGTACAAAGGCATCAACGTCGTCCTGCCCTCCGAACGCTTTGAGATCTCCAGCGAGGGCTGCTATCGCAAACTGATCATCCAGCAGGTGGCGCTAGATGACGAGGGCACGTATAGTGTGCAGGTTGGAGAGCATACATGCTCTGCAAAACTGACAGTGGAGGGTAAGAGACTTCATGATGAAAGCACTGCGCAGATTATGAGCAAGATTTGGTCATTTGTTTAAGCACGCTCATCATCAGTGCAGAAAACTGTAAACTGACCGAGTGTCTGTTTAACAAGTAAGATTAAAGTCCTGTTTGTCAGTGGAATAGCGTTATGGGGTGGCCGTGCATATCCTGTACTGCTGCTCCTGTTGAATGGAAATGGTAGTCCTATTCAGACTGTAATGTATAATGCTCACGGGCACACTGAATTTGTATCCGAAAGATTCAAACCGTTGTCATCCGTCTCGGCTTCCTGGCCCACGGTGGGACAAGGGTCGACTTCAATATGAACGGCACCACCTAGGTTGTCAGCCCCCACCAGTTTCCACACGCAGACTTCATTGTTATGCATCTCTCACCGGGTTATGACTCAGGTCCTGTCTCTATTGTCAATGACCAGGGATGAACCTTTGTTGACTGACTTGGTTTGACCAAAGAAGGGTTGAACACCGGTCCAACATCCCGAGTCCGACCCCGGTGATTGTTTAAAAGAGGTGTTACTGCAGTGCAACAGAGGGAGCTGCATACTGCACATACATACCCTCAGGGTGGCTCCTCCTGGTCGGGCTGTCTAATCACAAAATTTTAGTTGACAATTAATTGTCATGCAAATAATTACAACTAGCAATTTAATGGTCATTTTAGGACACTGTTATTGTACAGAGCCGATAGTTTGATAATATACATACATCTTATCAAGAAGAGTAGCCATTTCCTGGGGCTTGGGAAAATATACATTACATGTTTGTCTTTAATTTCACAGGGCAGATATGACATAACTTCAGTACTAAACTTTTACTGAAATATACAAAAGCAATTCCAGGTACCCATAATGAAAACAAACAAAGTATCATGGTGGCACCAAATTCTCCACTTAGGTGTCATTAAATCAGAAGGAAGCATACTTCCCATAAGACCCATAAGAGTGATGCAAATCTGACTTTTCTGTTTCTGTTTCATCCAGCTGTTTTTACTCAGATGAAGCGAAACTCTTCTAACAATCATGCAATATGATTTTGATCAGCTCAGATAATCTCGATCAGCCGATTATATAATAATCGTTAGAGGCCCACTCACTGGCAAACTAAGTTAACACGTGTAATTTCTTAGTTTGGAGGAGGGTGATAATAATCCAGCTTTTGATTATAATTTATCGAGTGCCTGTTCTCTTTTACACTTACCTTATTTAAATTCAAAGTGGCCCTTTTCAACAGCCTGGATTTTTTTTTAAAGTTATATTTTTCTGTAATTAAAGAACTAGCATGTCATGGTTTCACAAGGAAAACGGATCCAAACACACATCACTGAGGCACATTGTGAAGCATACTTACCGAGAATAGTTGGAATTACAAAGGTGATCACAACACAGTGGGGAAAGCGGGGTCCAAAGAGCACGCAGGGTCTGAAACTGGAAGGACAATAACAAAGTAAACAGAACTCTAAACTAACTAAGACTAAAACTAAGGCTGAAGCTCCAAGCGAAACTGATGACTAGTGGCAGACTAGTGTTGTGATCCAAATGGCGTACTTGTGCACTAACACTCACTATTTTGAGTGCAGAAGTGCGTTCGCATTGTCAAGTACAAAAACGTGCGGTGAACTACAAGTACCTGGATGATGCACTTAAAACTACCCCCAAAAAAGAAGTTTGAAACGCTGGACACTTTCCACCGTAAACGGTAGCCATCTTGGCTACGTAGAGGAAGGGGCGAGGCCACCGGAGTAAAGAATTTTCAAATTAAGGCTCTGAGGAAGCTGCAGATGTTCCTGAACACGTCACAAAAGTACTTCTTATTCATGACTGCTGCTGGACAGAAGAATGCGTGAGTTTATTGAGTGTGTTAAACAGAGGGCATGAAAACACGTTGATTTCTGAATAAAAATAATTAAAGCTGCATTATTTTGGCGGGTGATGTGTCCTGACCATGGAAGAGTGCTATTTGTTAAGTGTACTACATGAAGTATGTAGAGTGGCTGCAGGTGAGGCAGACTGGGTGAGCGGCAGGACACTGGAGACCTCTGGTGGGTGGAGGGAGTGATTGCAGGTGACAAGCTAAGTAACTGAGGCAGAAAAAAAACTAAACCGTGACAAAGGATGAGAAATGACTGTTCGTAGGTAGTCCCTCTCATGTCTGAAGTGGTTATTCTGAGTTTATATCAGTTGCAATGGACTTTAATGGCTGGTCTGACGAAACCTAAGACGTAACATAAAATGTATTATTGTTAAAAAACACACCTTCTTACGTGCCAAAAAAAACCCAAAAACATTTCTGAGCAACATAAACTACTAATAAAGCATACAAATATCAACAGGCCTTATTCATGAAAGAAACTTAGAAATGTAAATGATAAATAACAACATTTGAATTTCATTTAGTTTCCTCAGTATCATGCGCGCTGCCTCACTATCACACAGTCATCACTTTTAGGAAGAAACTCAATGATGCGGGATGTTAACACATGAGTGTTTCCTCCAATGACGCGTCAAGATATGTGTCACCTTATTTGTTTTTGTTTTTTCTAAATCAGCTAACAGCTCTCCCTCTCTCCTGTGCACTCTCCCAGCCCAGTCTTTGTCGCTGGTCAGAGAGCTGAAAGATGTGGAGGTCACGGCCCCCGACGACGCCTGCTTTGAATGCGAGGTCTCGGTCCCGGTCCTCAAATCCCCCGTGTGGAGTCTGAACGGAGACCCCGTGCAGCCGAGCTCCCGGGTCAGCATGGAGAAGATGGGCACAGTCCACCGGCTGACCCTCAGGCAAACCTCCACAGACATGAGTGGGGTGGTGGAGTTCACCTCTGGGAAGGCAAAGAGCAGAGCCCAGCTTCGGGTAGTGAGTAAGTAGAATAACAAGCTGTCTTAGGGCATTTTGTCTCGCTATTACCCGAGAAGCTTTACTTTACATGACTTTATATGAAGTCAATGTGGATATAATTTGATTTACTTGCAAGATTAATTGAAGGCTGCATAATCAGGGCACGCTTGAAGAAGTATGACAGTTCACAATGACCGCAGCGAGTCATTCACAAACACTTCAAAATAATCTATTTAGTTCATTAAATTGATAAAGAAATCCTTTTATTGGATAGGAGAATCTAATATTAACTTGAATTGGTTGGAAATGTCATGCTGCTCACTGCAATCAACAGTAAAAGTGAATTTACTTGCTACTGTAACATTCAATTTGTAACTCAGTGATGTAGTTTCAAATATCACCAGTAGATGGAGGTAATAATAAAGTCTTGAGTTTGCCCTTTTCAACTGTTAAGGCCGAGGTGGCCAAATTCTTTCCTATGAAGGGGCCATAAATGAATGTGGATGGAGGGCCGGGGGCCAAACATAAATATTCATGCAATTTGATGTTGCATTTCATTAAAATATGAAATACTTTACATAAAATTAACACTGTAATTCTAAAACAAAACTTCAGAGTAATCAAAACACTACTTTTTAATCTGCTTAATAGTAATCATATTAAATCACAATAATCATTCTCAAAAACAAAAATTCAATTCAATTTCATTTATATAGCGCCAAATCACAGCACAGGTTATCTCAGTGCACTTAACATAGTAAACTCCTTACAACAGAACTTTACAACATTATAGAGAGAAACCCAAAACTTAAATGAGTCCCATGTCAGCAGCAGCTGGGGCAGCTTTAACAGGAAGAAAAACCTTCAGCAACGGGAAGAAAAAAAAAACCTCCTTTTTAACAAGAAGAAACCTTCAACCGAAGCAGGCTCGGAGGTGGGCGGTCATCTGACTCGACCAGTTGGGTGAGGGGGGAGCAGAGAGAGAAAAGAACAGCATAGCTGATAAAAAAAAAAAAACGCCATATGTTTATATTTGGGAGAATAATCACGACCTTGTTAAATGTCATAGCTTGCCAAATATAACGTGCAGGTCCTAATTTGGCCAGCTCCGCTGTAAGGTAATATCACAGGTCCACTAAGTGAAATAATTAATTCTCAAGTAGCAGGGGGGGGGGGGGGGGGAATATTGAAATGAAATAGTGTTTTGGTTGTTTTAGCTAAACAACTAAAAGGACATCTTTGCATTTGAAACACACTCAAAAACAAAAACATAAACCCTTCAGCCTGACACTGAATTATCCAGGTGGCGTGTGTAGCATGACTTGGCGCCGCACATGCAGCACATAGTAATAAATACAGTAAATGCTTTGGCTCCGACGGTGCTGCATCCTGAAAGTAAGAGAGGGTGTTAATGGTCCTACTCTATCAACATGTAGGTCATGCGACTCAGAAGAGCACATATTCACAGAACCTTCTGGAGCACTTTAAATGTGCAGGACAGTAAAACTATCTTTAGTTTTATTAGGTCGGCTTGAAGCGAACAAGTGTTATGTTCAGTCATCCGGTGGTACACCTGATGTAAAATCAACATGTAGCAAAACCAGAGATCATGCACAGCTATGAAAAGTGGTTGAAAACTCTATTAGAGTTGTGATAAGACAGTATGAGTGCCGGCAACACAGAATGACTCCGGTAAAGGTTCTTAGATTTGCTTTTGTATCTATTAATCAGCTAAATTGAGGTCATATCAGAATCAGGATCAGAATCGCTTTATTGGCCATGTATGTTGACACATACAAGGAATTTGACTCCGGTTTTAGGTTCGCTCTCAGCGTCCCAAAAAAAAACAAAAAACAAAAAAAACCCAGACAGACATAAATAGACATATAAAACATAAATAGACATATTTACAGGATAGAAATGAATAAGTATATATACATATATACACCTAAAACAGTGGTGCAATTGCACCTAGTGCAAATTGTGCTGATGCGGTTGGGTGTGGTGCAAAAAGGTCCAGTGATGTAAAACGAACATGTGCTACCGGAACATCAATCTGAGAATATTATTTGTTTAACTGACTTCGGGTGGTACATTTAATATTCAGGAAATAATTCTGAATATTTGCGATATAAAAACTCAGTGAAGTGGTATTCAACCAGGGGATAAGGTCAATCTGATGGGACACGAGATAATTACTGGAATATGAAAGAAGAAGAAGAAAAAAATAAAAATTCGTTTGCACAACATACAGCTGTGCCTCAGTTCACATTAGTTATCATGCATGTTAGTACACTTACTTGTCTTGTATGTGGATTTGGACAGGGTACGGTCGTCTCAAATGCAGTTCTGCACTGAACAGAAATGACCAGAACATTTGCAGATGATCTACCGTTTTCACTTGTTTCACACACACACACACACACACACACACACACACACACACACACAATAAACACACTAATCGCTTCTATCCAACAGCAGTATCGTGTTTTTTTTTTTATTTGTGCGGACATGTACCTTTTACATTTGTATAGTGGCATTGAAAAAAAAAAGGTTGGACGTCCCTTTGTGCTACGTAGACAAAATGGCGACCGTTAGGGGTAAAACGTTTCCAGTGAACGTGAACTAAGACGCTGACTGTGTCTCAGATCACGTACTCGCATACTCACGCTCCCTATTTTCAGTGCACTGTCAAGAATGGACACGTGCGGCGCACTGCAAGTACTCGGATGGTGCACTCAAACCGGTTCACAAATTGAGTCTGAAACGATGCACCACTTTTCACCCTCAACGGTGGCCGTTACGGGGATGCAGCGGAAGTAGGGGACCGATAAACCTGCAACAGCCGAGGAAGCTGCAGCTGTTGTGGAACACCGCGCTGCACGTATACAAGATGTTACGAGTTGTCTGCACGAAAGTGCTGCCGCTGTCGGATAGAAGCCGTCACAACCAAAACCGGCAGATATGTTATGCATTCAAATGCTGTGGTTTTCTCCAGGAAGTGCAGAACGGCAGTGTGCGATTTGAGACAACATTAACCTGTCTGTTATATATATATATATATATATATACATACATATATATATATATATATATACATATATAAATATATATATATATATACATATATAACAACGCAGGGAGGAATTGGGGGCAGAAGAGAGGTCGAGAGGGAAAGTTCTGCTTTGATGTGTTAAGTCCGCAAATTGAGACGCAGCCTAGATGTTTCTCTATTTTTTTTGTGCTTTTTTTCTGGTCCAATACTTGAATCATTTCAGCTCCCCGAGTCTTTTATAAGGAAGGGGGAAAAAAAATAAATCTGTCCATTCAATTGTTTCAGTGCGTCACAACCAAAAGAGTTTGGGAACCACACGCTGATTGTGAGAGTTCAGATTTAAGAAAAGTACAAGCAGGTTTTCAGAACATGCTGTTCAGGCTATCGCGTAGCAGACAGTTCACACACGTGTAGAATAAGGCCAAGCCTTGTTGCTCTCCGGTCTTCCGTCTAAATTTTTGTTTCTGCTCAAATTTCACAGGTGATCCCTGAGTGAAATCTCTCACCCGTCATCACCTGATGGACACAGATTGATTAACATATTGATGCTTTGAAGTTGTAACATTGACATTGTCGCTTCGATATTTACATACAGTCTATAAAAGTGGCTTAAACGGGGTTGTGATGGATTTTCATGCAGTTTCTTTTAATTGTCTCATCATTTGCTTTTGAGAATCAAAGATTTCTGTTCTTATAAAATTTGTCATAGCGTGTGAAGATATTTTAAAACGGCTCCTTTGCCATCATACAAATTGCAGTTTCAGTGTAAATAATGTCCTGTGTGAACGTAATTTGACTGCTACTGGGTTATGAAAGCTAAAGCTGAATGTGTATTTGTGCCAATAAATAACAAAGACAAGTCTGTGGTTAGATCCAACTACAATATCTGTAGAGAGATTTTGAATAATTTGGCCAATTCTTAGGCCAAATATGGATTTAATGCATGAATAAAATCTCTTGAATTTATAACTATATACATCGGATCTGCCTCTGTTCATGTGGTCTCAGCATCATGAAGTCTTTTCCAGTGAGAAAATTGATTTTTTTTTTTTTTTTGTTTGTTTTTTTTTGCTCCAGATGCCATTTTTCTCCTTTGTAGAACTCCAGAAAATAACATACTAACAGAGTACACAAGCAATCTCTGACATAATACACCTTGAACTGTTTAGCTTCCTCATATATCAGAGCATGGTTTTGTGTGGCTGTTGTGACAGTGACTCAGATTTCTTTCGGTTTAAAAAACAGGAACACCATCAGAAAGTATTAGTTTTCAGTCAACTCCCCTAAATATCCACATCAAATTGAATGGATCATTTCATTAAACTTCACAATGTCTATCGTTATCATTTGTTCATTGTATAGAAAATCTTTTTTTTTTTTTTAATGTTTTGCTGCGAAGTTTGAATGAAAAAAGTTCTGTTTTGCAGCAAGGGGCTTGTAATGGAAATACATTGGGCCAAATGAGGTTGATTTAGGAAATAAATAGGTTTGAAAGAAATTACTTGATCGCCTTGATTGATAATCTGGGCATGCTTGATTTACTAAAATGCTTTGATGAGTGAGTATTACGTTTGCTGAGTGGAGAATGATAGTGGTTTTCATATGAAATCTGTTCCATATTCCATTTTTCCATTTGACTTTGTTTCCAGCTGTGCCATGTTGTGTTGAGCGTTAGGTATGTTAAATCAAGTACTGTAGTGAAATATGACCCGTTTCAATAAAACATGCTTTATTGATGCAAGGTAAAAATACGTCTAGTCCTCTTTTTTTTTTTCTTCTTTTTTTTTCAGTCTTAACATCAGCAGCGATTTAAGAACTCACTTGTTTGAACCAGTTTCTTTACTCGAGTCACAATGTTAATATTGCAAACAGTAAAAAAAAAAAAGTTAAATCATTATTTCGAGACAGGTTATGGTTTTTCACACATTGTTTAAACTGAAACCGATAGAAATACTCACAATCCCACTGAAATCCACGAGCACACATACAAACACACACACACACACACGCACACGTACACACACTCGCTCCAGTAAATCAGGAGTCGAGCATGTCTGGCACAAGTTTCTCCTGTCAAACTGAACATACAGATCAATAAGGCCGTACACTTGACTCCATTAAATGTCTTGGACAAAATAGTTTAGATTCAAGTTCACCGACAGGAGGCATCCAAAGTGTGCTTTCAAATCAAACGTCAAACAGTTTACAACCTCCGCCCGCGCACATTAAACAGTATTGCATTATCGATGAGCCGCGCACCGTGGCGGCCAGTCCAACTAATAATTCAAAACATAAAATAGCATTAGATAAAACGACTTTAAAAGCAAATCAAAACGAATGCTTAAAATCCTGATATTTACAAAAAAACAATCTCACCATCTCTGTGTACGGAAGGTCCGATCAGTTTGTTTCTCAAGGCGAGACACTGCAGGCAAAAAAAAAAAACATTCATTTGCATGCAGGGGTCAGTTATGAGATTTCGTATCCTTTCAGACTAGTGAGAGGAAAACTTTCAAAATACACATTTAACTGTTTATTTCAGTACAGTTTGTGTTTTGCTTCGACTGCTCCAAAATTCACCAGAAGTTAGCGCGTATAAAATGTTGAATCATGATGATCTATAGCCCAACCCCTCTGTAAAAACCTTGACAATTTAGCTAGGAATAAAACTGTGAAGTTTCATACACACAGGATGAGGACATTTTTTTTTTTTTTTTTTAATGGCGTTTAAGTTTATAATACAACTTCAAAGGATTTTTATTCTCAAATTGAGTTTTTTTTTCATGCTCTGAGTCAAAAATCTCCACTTTAGTAGCACTTACACACATTAAAGTTTCCAGTTTTATTCTTATCTTTTCTAAAAAAATATATATATTTTTTTTTATGGCTTTTAACAGTATTTTCATGAAAAGAGATATCTATAATCCCCTGCGTAAAGATGTTTAACTTTAATACATCAACTAAAAACAAGTTTTTAACCCTGCTTTATCCGTTTATTGGATTTTTGGTCTGGAACTATATGTAAATTAGTGCATATTTAATTTGATAACGCCTTAATTGCAGATTCAAAATACAATTTCGGAAAATGTGAAACAAAAGTTATACCCAGTTCACATGCCGTGTCTCCCCTTAATGCTACTCCAGATCTACATATAATAGACACATAGGTTTATCGGCCTTATATTAAAAAAAAAAAAAAAAAAAAAAAAAAAAAAAAGTTAATTATTGGGATGCAATGTTGCAAAACAAGAATTATGTTTTTTGTAAAAGGGCATAATAATTCTGAAACTATCATTACACATTCAAAATTATATTCCTGTAATATTAGGATTTAGTGATTATATTAATTATCTATAATGTACTGAATAAGGCCTGCATCCAATGACAGAAGTCTCTCTTTTAAAACTGGTGTTTGTTGTCCAAATCTTTCCAAAAACACACAGTAAGTACACAGTGTTTGGATCTTGTCAAAACTGAAAATGCATTTGAAAAAATTGTTGAAACAAACATCTCCAGAGTTATCGATTGTCTTCTGTATGTTTATAAAGTTAATGGGATTCAAGGGGAAAGTCACGAATGCGTTTTCTTTCTCTTTTTTTTTACCTGTCAAAGCTTCAAATATTACAAATGCTACATAGTACTGACATTAAAATGACTGATGGTTGTTCGTTTGTAGAAAGGCCGTGAACAAGTGTTCACACAATCTAAATTTACAGCACACTCACAAAGGTCACTGCTGTCACATAACGACAACAACAACAACAACAACACACTAGCTGCACTGCAAAAGATATCTAACAGAAGTAATTTAATCCCATATCAAGTTTGTCGTTACAGAAAAGAGAAGGCAATCTGTCACATGGATCTGGTAACTGTCAACAATACCAAACTCAGCTGCCATTTGATTGCTTTCTCTTTTTTTCCAATATGCTTGAGAATATGAGATTAAATGATGGGTTATTTTTTTTTTTTTTGCAGTGTGGTCCTTGTAGTAGGAAGCGCTTGTGGAGCCTGTGGCCCACCAGCCTCCATGGCCCCATGACGACAGCCGCTGGTGACTATTTTCATACTAGGGTCCCGCCTCTGTTAACTTGAAGTCCTCTGCTGCTTGAGAATATCATAGATGTCGTCCACTCTGCTAAGTCTCTCAAAGAAGGGGATAAGATCAAGGAGCTCGGTGTCTGACATGTCGTCAAACCAGGAAGCTACGGGAACCTGGAGGTGTGAAAAAGAAACACATGGTGGAATTAGAACTCCTTTTCAGTACTTTAAAGCGCCTAATAAATGTGTACCACTGTACTGGTTAGAGCTGCAACAATTACTAAAATTAATTGCAGACTATTTGAATGATTGCTTCGAGGTTCAAATTCTCTTATTCCAGCTTCTTAAATGTGAATATTTTTTTGGTTCCTTTATTCCTTCATGACAAATCGAATATCTTTCGGTTGTGAGCAGTTGGTTGGGACAAAACAAGAAGTTTGAGGTTGCATCTTCAGCTTTGGCATTAATGGACGGATTTTTCGCCATTTTCCGACATTTTAAAGCCCAATCAGCTGATCGATGAATCAAGAAAAAACAAACACACAGATGAATCGATGATGAAACCAATCGCTCTTTGTATCTCTAGTACTGATATTATTCCAAATGTTTCATTTTAGACTTTGGTGAAAAACGCACAGGTACACTGTCTGTCAGTGTGCTGCAGAGAAATAAATATAAAATTGCGTACTGCGTTGTCGGGGTGGAAGACGTAGGAGGCTGGCGAGTTGTCAATGATGATGACCTTGTTGAGGTCTCTTCCTAAACGGCTCAGGTCTTTGACGTAGTTCCCTTTGTGGAAGACGCATGACTCCCTAAAGAGACGACTCCGAAACGCCCCCCACTTATCCAACAGGTCGGAAACGGGATCGGCGTACTGTAGAAGCAAAACAAAGTAAAGAGTTAGCTTTAAATGAAGTGATGTTTGTCTTTCTGTAATTCTACGGGTGTACAGCAGTTACGCCGGTGACTACAAACAAGATATCCACACTCAAAAGCAGCAAAACAAACACGGACAGCTGTGTGTGTGTGTGTGTGTGTGTGTGTGTGTGTGTGTGTACGTTTTTATATCCAAGTGGGGACTTTAACTTGAACAACCGGAGACGTGGGAATGCATTTAGAAGTCTGCGTGTGCGTGAGACTAACCAGATGCTTCAGAAAGTCAAGTCAATGTTGACACGGTTCGAAGTAAATGTTCGAGGTGAAAGTGTCAACGCAATCGCCTGACGCAAGTCATAAATACGTCCTTCCGCGGAGGGACACCTATAAATCCCTCACAAAAATGAGCCCGGGCTTCTAGTAGCTCTTAAGCATAACGTTTTGCCAGAACAGTCGTCACTTCGCACCCCAAGTGCCCATCAGTTACCATCCACACAACACTGTCTGGCCAACAATCTGCTGCCAGATTTTAGCAAGAGAGGAATGTAGATTGAGGACAGACCTTGGATAAGCTTGCGGTGAACAAAACGCACTCAAACAATTCTCCCATCCTCTTCAGGAACTCGTCAACGTGGGGTCTCTTTAAAACGTACACCTGCGTGCAGACAGAAAAGGCAGAGCAGCATGAAATCCACAAGTGGTGCTTCTGTTATTAGAAACAGAATCTGGAACACAAGTCAGGGTAAAAAAATAAATAATATAAACAACAGAAAAATGAATCCTCTTTAAGCCTCTGAACCCCAGGAAGTTTCCGTTTTTTTTTGTTTTTGTTTTTGCTCCCGTCACAGTTTTCCTCCCTTTCACTGCACCAGCAAGTCCCGCACCTCTATGGAAGCAGCAGAAGTAGGGTGGAATCCAAAATGTCTTTTCCGCAGTTAAAATGTCATAAATAACAAAACTTCTTTGATCATTTATTTTAGAAAGATAAAAAAAAAAATAAAAAAAAATAAAAAAGATGCAATCTATATATACACACCGAACATTTTGTGGGGAAAAAAGGGGACGATCATCACGCTATACATACTGAACTATTTATGCTTTTATAACTTCTACAAACTTCTCCGTCCTATGTCCTCTGAGCTCCGGGTGCAGTTTAGTTGAGAATTCACAGAATTTCTGTCATAAGATTGTTGGTCTCAGCTGACTCATTCAAGGCTTCCCAGTTGCGGTGAAGAGCACAGAATATATATATATATATATATTTTTTTTTACAGAATCTAAATGCTACAAACGGTTTATTTATTTTTTTAAATGAGACATGTTCAATAAAGTTATTTGGTTGAACTATCACTCTTTTTATGCTTAGAATGTTTTTTTTTTGGACGGAAGTGTTCAGTGCCCATGATACGTTCAAAGATTGTTGGAAATTTGAGCATATTACAGTTATTTCTATCTCTTCAGTTTGTTACTATGGTGAATAATGGAATACAAAAATAAATAAATAACATGCGTTTCAAACCCGCCAGCAGTTGATAAGTTCAGAGGGTTAAGATCTGAGGTCAACCTATCTGAGCTAATTCATAGATGTAACTGGTCCGTCATTATCGAGGTGTCGTTTGATGTAAAGGAATAACAGAAATGTTTGTAATTGCATGTTGCTTTAATGACGCTGAACAAACAATATGTCATATTTTGATTAAAACATGCATGAAAGCATCTCAACAGAACTTTATATCTACTTCCACTAAGACGCTGACGGCCTTGTTTCTGAACCAAGTCATCCCGAATAGGCTTTCCCCACTTTAACAAGCCTATCCTGGATTACTTGAAACAGACCCAGGCCCTTTGGACAACAAAGCTCCTCTGTCCGCTGGAAGGCCGAGCACAACACGCTGTAGTTACCATTTAAAGACTCCAGGGGAAAAGTCACTGCCACTACCAACGAGCACCAACGAGCGGGGGCATATTATGCTCTACGGCCTGTGATTGATGGCCAGTGGTTTCTGAGAAGCCTGCCAGGCTTTCTTCATTTCGTCAGGCCACTGAAATAGACGCCTGCTGCTTCGAGCCATCAACAGAGAGGGCTACAGCTCTGTCAGGCCACGAGCGCAGTGTTTTGCAGGGCAAACCGGAGAGACTTTGATTCTTTCCTTTTACTCCCTTGTTTTAATACTTGAGGGTTCACAGGATTCACACAGAGTCCGTACACCCCGTTAAAAGGCAGATGATGCACTCTATAGTACAGATTTTAGTTTCTGGTGGATAAAATTTACAACACAATGATGGTGAGTACACATAAAATGGCGCTCTGTATAAATTCTGTTTGCATTCATTTTACGCGCACATTTTTGGGGCTGTTGGAAGGAAGTCTGGCCAGCTTGCAGAAAATGACTGGGTAACTCTCGCGATGGTTGCTTTGTGCTTTGGTGATACGCTCTATGCGCTGCAGCAAAATAACAGGAAATGGTAACTTAAGCATATCAAGTGCCTACCTGGTGAACTGTCCCATCAATTTCCACTGGAATGATAAAATCTGCATTGTTCACTGGCTGTTCAAAACAAAAGCACAAATTAAAAATCATCATCTCACCGAAGGAAAGCAACAATTTCTAACAGACATGAGAACGATGGCAACAAATCAGAAATGAAGCTGTCTCGCACAGACGTGAAGACGCCAACTCAACTTTTTTTTTTTTTTTTTTTTTTTTAATAACACAACACTGCAAATCATTTCACTCATGTCACCTCAATCACTGAAATAGGTGCGCTACAGTAAGTGACAAGGCTCATAAAAAGGCCTGATTTATTTGGGCTATTCGCACACTTGAAATATGCTTCTCAAATGTTAGCATCATTTCAAGCCTGTCCTATATAAGGCATAACACCATGGCCTAAATTGGTG
Source organism: Embiotoca jacksoni (assembly GCF_022577435.1). Lineage (NCBI taxonomy): Eukaryota > Metazoa > Chordata > Actinopteri > Embiotocidae > Embiotoca > Embiotoca jacksoni. The sequence goes on along the minus strand of NW_027185340.1, from coordinate 17,566,443 downwards.
TACGATGAGGTAACGCAAGTAAAGATTGAATCAGATGAGTCATAAAGAGCAAGTGTAAATATGCATTTATAGTTAATGTACTATATTCTTTATGTTGCACGCTGCTTTATGTCATTTCCTGCACCGTGCAGCTGGTTGAAATTATTTAGACTGTGCATTTAAATTAGTTAATAAAGTTATTTTATCATAAATTCCACTGGCAACAGAAGCAGCTTGAACTTAAACTTACATTAAATCAAATACAAATTCTGCAAATACCGCTTATTTTTCCCCTGACTTGTTAGACATTAAAAAAATTTCACCAGCCACTTTTCTTTTTTTTTTTTTTTAAACTATGGCTCTCCATCATTTTGCATTTAGTGAAAGTTGGTTACCTCACCATTCAAATCTTTATAAAAAAAAAAAAAAAAGATCACCTTTCAATCATTTCTTTTATCCATGATGATATATTTTAATCGAATGAAGAAAAAAAAAAAAAAAAAAAAAGTTTTTTTTTTTTCTTTCTTTCTTCCTGTAACCAGATTTCAGTTGTTTCATAGTGTTTGGAAATGGAAACAGCAGAAAAACACATTTCTTACCTAAACCTTTTCAAATGTGAAGTCTGAAGCTCTCAGAAGTCACGAGATGTCATGAGACGACATATAATACTTCAGACATTGTGCACTCCCAAGCTGATTTATTTTTAGTATCTAATTTATTTTTAATAGCTTCAAAAATGTGTCAATCAACCTGCGTACAACCAACCCTTAAACTGTGCTATTTTTAGCTTGTGTGTCAGAGTAATAATGAGTTTTATTATCCACCTTGTGTTAAACACGGAGTTCACAGAGTCTGACCCTGTTTACGCAGAGCTAATGGCAATATCCAGTGACATGCTTCTGGACAGTCTGTGACATGAGAAGGGCTAAACACCACATGGCATTCATTGCATAATTTGTGGTGATACAGGAGCCTAGACTTTTGGCATTGATTACTTTGTTCACCGAGTGCTACCTTAAAAGGTATTAAACTGATCAAATGGAGGCCACATAATTGTAAAACTCAATACGGTTTCCCAAAGCATGCTTCAGAAACCGACCGCATTGAGTTTTACAATTATGCATAACATGAATCACATCACGTGTAATAAATGAACACTCGTGCACTGACACGTTTTTTTTTCTTTCTAATTATGTTGTACGTCATTATTATAACGAACCAATAGAGATATAATAATTACTTTGTAGAAAATCTGATTTTAATAACTTTCCAAAGATCTCACTTATATTTTAGGTTGCAGGTGGGTTATACATTATGAAACTAAAGCACCTGTAAAAAAGTTTTTTTTTTTTTTGCAGGCAATATTTGCTTTGCGAGTAGATTGTTTGCTTCGATATAGAAGCTTTACAGAAGTGAGTGTGTGTATCGAGCTGCAGTGTGTTTGAATACTTAGAAAATGACTTTTCAATAATTAAAGGCCAAGCATACATGATGAAATCAGGCTATAAAAGCCATGTTAGAAGGTAGCCTGTTTGTGTAACTGTGTTAAAAAATGTCTGCCTCTAAAGCTGAACACTTTAAATGTCATTTTTGTATTAAAACCACACTGTAAAAAAATACAAATTGAAGTGTGTGCTGGTTTTTTTTCCTTGTTTGGGAGCATGGACTTCCTGGTTGCCAGGCAGCCTCACCACAATTTATGTTGATTTCTTGCATTTAAGACAAGACATCAGAGTTTTTTGTATTTTTGTATCAACAGCACATAATATATATATATATATATATATATATATATATATATAAAAAATATGAGAAAGTAGGTCACATGTGCAAACTTACCTTAAATGAACTATGCACTAATGTTTCATCCAAATCGATGACCACACAGATCTTCCCCGCATCATTCGATTTCATTTGTGGGAGCAGTGGTTGGGCTGGAATCTGAAGACAAAGAGACGGTTAAGACCTGCAGCTCATTTATGACAAAGATTCACCCTGATAATTAAAAAGCTCTTTAATTTTTCTACAAAAAGAGCAGCAGCTAAAATATAAGAAAGATAAAGTGTTGCTTTAATCGTAAAAAAGTGACCGTCTCGATATGTGTCAAAAGCCCTTCAGCTCATTGCGCGTGTTTGTGTTTGTGTGTTTCTCGTCACCTAAGAGGTTGATTTGTGTTGTGGTGTTTCTGTGAGTGGTTACAGGAAACCCTGGATGCTACAGCTGCTGCCTCGTTGATGGAGCATGTAAATATTGCCGTACTGTGTCTCGTCCTTCAGCGAGTGGTCAGCGATCATGGTTTGTTCATTTGATTCTGCTTCTAAAAACAAGCCGGTGAGACCAAGCAAGCAGCTTGCGACACGGGATGCATGTGTTTGTCCGTGTCCAGGAAGCTGCCACCTGAGCATAATGGCGGGGCTGGAGAGTTTGACACGGATATCGCACAATGTCGCCAAGTCTAGATCTCCTGAAACTAATTCACTGCCGCATCATCGGCAGCAGGGCGACGTAAAAAATAGGCCGAGCTGGTTTGCCTGCGAATTATTTCAAGTTTCACCCACAGTATAATACCTGCTCTGTCGGCGGGACGCAGTACTCGCATTCACAAGGCTCACAGGATTCGTCGTCACTCTGCTCCTCTTCTGAATCCCTGCTTTGTTCGGAGCCCTCGATTTGAGCCTGTTCTGGGGCAACACTGTGAATAATATCTAGAGGGGGTTTTATTTTTCCTGAAATTTCATTCAACACACGCTCATTGTCTGATTCTGCGGTTTGTCCGTAGAACATTTCTTCCGCAGCGGAGCCGTTCAGTTCGATAACTTCAGTAATCCCAAATCGGACGGATTTGCCCTCCCCCGGGCAGACCTGTAACTCGGTCTCTGCCAGACATGAAGGGGCGTATTTTCTCTCTTTCCTCGAAGCATCTCCAGCAGCTCTTCCATTGATTATGTATGATCTTCCTTCCATAATAAATCCATTTAAGGCTTGTTTAACCGACGACTGAACGCTTTTAATCTGATGCGCGTAGTAGTCCTCAACACCTGGCTCACAGAACTCGCCGTTTTCTTCTTCGTTATCTACAAGCAACCAATACGGCTCCGCTTCTGAACACGCAACGAATACTTCAGTCTCGTCTTTGTCATCGGCGCCAGTTGCCTCCGTCTCATCGATTGGTGAGGTGGCGTCACCGAGATACTCGGAATTGGGGACACCGCAGACGTCATCTTCATAAGCATCACCTTCAACGGAGATGTCCTTGGCACACGGTGCGAACATACTCTCCTTGTGGAAGGTGGACAAGCAGACCTCAGCTTCTGCAGCACAGACCTCAGAAACGTCGCATTCGCACGTTTCCTCACGGTCCTCTGCTTCGTCTCTGTAGTCTGCGTGAAGGTCATGAGTCTCAGACTCTTCGCCTTCCGGTAAACTCGATTCTGGCGTTACGATCCAGTCCTCGGGGGGTTTGTCCGAGTCAAAAGACTCGTCTGTTTCGCTTCCATCTTCCTCATAAGTATCTTCAGGACACACATCGGGTTCTTCTGCATTCGTTTCCTCGTCCGCTTCTTCGAAAGTAAACACATTTTTGGCACCACGTTTCTGCGACTCCTCTTCGAGATGCAGGCGGTCATGGATATCTCCCCCGTCGAAGCAGGAGATGTAACGCTGCTTCTGCGCAAACGTGTGCCCGTGATAGTCGGCTTTGTCGAACAAATCGAAGTAATCCTCGATGACAACGTCAGCAGCGGGCGTTTTCTTTTTCTCCTCGTTACTTTTGTTACTCCGCAGTACTTCTTCGTCATCTTCAAAAGAGTCCCACTGCGTCTGCTCGTCGCTCGAGTCCTCCTGAGCTCCCTTTTCGGATTCCCCGGATGAATCGGAGTAGGGATCAGAAGGGATGCTGCCGTCGGGACAAGTCTTAAAGGATTTGGTTTCCACGGAGGAGCAATCGGAGGAGCCGTCTTCTTCGGCGCAAAAGCTGTTCTCGGAGTTGCACTTCTCTGAAGCGGCACACGTTCGTGTCGGTTCAAAATCTTGGCCCGTTTCAGAGTCCTCATTGTCTGTTGTAGTAGCTCGTTGGGAGTTTTCTTCGTCGTCGTACAGGTATGTCTCAGAGAAATCACTTGCAAATTGGACATCTTCGCTGTCATCGAAGGAGACGCGGACAGGTGCGTTTCCTGTTAATCTGTGAGACTCCACTTCCTTTTGCTCGGGTTCACAGCCCTCATCGTTCTCATCGTTCACATCGTTCACATCATTGTCTTCATTCTCATCATTCACATCATTGTCTTCATTCACATCATTCACATCATTGTCTTCATTCACATCATTGTCTTCATTCTCATCATTCACATCGTTCTCATCATTCACATCGTTCAAATCATTCTCATCATTCACATCGTTCAAATCATTCTCATCATTCACATCGTTCTCATCATTCACATCGTTCAAATCATTCACATCATTGTCTTCATTCTCATCATTCACATCATTGTCTTCATTCTCATCATTCACATCATTCACATCGTTCTCATCATTCAAATCATTCACATCGTTCTCATCATTCACATCGTTCTCATCATTCACATCATTCAAATCATTCACATCATTCACATCGTTCACATCGTTCTCATCGTTCTCATCGTTCTCATCATTCACATCATTCACATCATTCTCATCATTCACATCATTGTCTTCATTCTCATCATTCACATCATTGTCTTCATTCACATCATTCACATCATTGTCTTCATTCACATCATTGTCTTCATTCTCATCATTCACATCGTTCAAATCATTCTCATCATTCACATCATTCTCATCATTCACATCATTCACATCGTTCTCATCATTCATATCGTTCACATCATTCACATCGTTGTCTTCATTCACATCATTGTCTTCATTCTCATCATTCACATCATTGTCCTGAAATTCAGAATCCGACTGAACTTTGCCGTCCTCACAAAGTTCAGTACCGCAGTCCAGTGAGTCCACCGAGTCACAGGTGTCAGCCGCGCAACCAGACATTTCCCATCGCTCAGAGTCCTCCGTTGATGTGTCTGGCTCGGAGTCAAAGCTCTCGCACCGCTGCTGCGACGGCTCGTGCTGTTGTAGTAACCGGAGGCGGTCGGCGCATTCAGGTATGAAATCAGACATTTCACACGGCCCCAAACTGTCACAGTTCACTTCCAATTCATCTGGCTCAAAGTCCGAAGACTCGAACCGTTGACCAGAGGGCTCACATTGCCGAAATAATCGGAGGTGTTCCGCACGGTGTTCACAGCAAGGACTACATTCGGAAGCTAAGCTATGATTAGCGCGGTGCTCAGAGGACTTGCAAGGTTTAAAACACTCACAGTGTTGAGCACATTCGTCACATGGCTGACTTAACCCCGAAGTCTCGCACTCGTCGAGGGTCCGGCCGGATTCGAAAAATCCGTCGCTCGTCGAATGTCGCTCAAAGCTCTCAGCAGGTCCACTGCAATAAGTGCGGGATTCAGTCTCACGCGTGATCCCGTCGCAGTGCTCCACACGCAGGACAGAAGGGTTCATTCCTCCGCCGACAGTCTGCGCAGTGTATTCCTCAAGGACCTCCGCGCCAAGTTCAGCACTTCCCTTCGACGCGCCGGTTAGATCTGCGGCTCCTGGTAATTTGGTGCCCTGACATTGTTCAGCAAGCACGGCTCCGGTCGACAGCTCCCCTTCTCCAGAGACTTTGCTTTGCTCAGAGTTTTCCAGATGCATCAGGAAATGATTTCGCGGTCTGGACTATGTTTGTTCAAAGTTGTTTTTTTACTCCACGCATTGGTTCCTGCAGGGTTCAACTCCAAATGACTGGCAGGTAACTGGAAGGTCCATTCAAGAGTGGATATTCACAGAGCTGGTGGGGGGGGGGGTGGGGCGGGGGGGGGGGGGGACACTGAGACCACGGCCCGCCCGCCGGAGTAATAGCAACAGGAGCAGCATGCGCGCTGACATGACAGGTTGTCACAACCAAAATTGAGTCTAGCACTTGACTGGACCCTCCCTTTGCCAGAGACCAAGCAATTTATTTTGGGGGCTTGGAAAGACGTGACAAATAACTTCTGGAATATCAAATCTCTATAAAAGGCCGAACGAAGGCATAAATTTGAAACCGACACCTGAAAACGCCTTGACCACTTGATCTTCAGGCCATAACTGCCAAAAGACATGTTGTTTTCCGAGAATACACTCACTTAAAAAAGGTGTATTGCCAATTGTCCCCAAAAAAATTTACGTAAAGGAATTGCCGTCTGTCATTGGTGGATTAAGGTCTTACACACAGATCACTTTAAACTTCCGTCACGCGTTGCAAGCATCCTTCACACAAGTCTACATTGGATTCCGTCCGATACATTGATCGGTCGATCATCAGCCGATATCGGCCAATTATAGACATATTGGTATCGGTAATATGAAAACCCATTTTACTAAATATGGTTAGGGTTTAAACAATTTTTTTTTTTATCTGTGATGTACCAGTGAAGTCTACATTCATATTTGAATTCTTTTTCTCCTGAATTTTGGTTTTGGCCCCAAATATCAATTATCAGTCTGGTTTTAGTCTCTATTTATTAATTTCTAAACTATTGAATAATTCCTGCTCGTATTTCTAAACTCTTAAGAATGTCAGACAGGTTTACGAACAGCACACTTTTAATCACACCTGACACTGTATCATAGTTTTCAGCTGCGAAGCAAAGGTCGCCTCTTGATCGTTAGTATCTCTGCAGGTCACGTGATCTTCGGGCAACACGCGCTCCTCTTTAGCGTTGATACTTTTTCGTACGTTACAGCCTGAGAGAGGATGCGGCTGTAATCGTGAAAAGCTTTGAGCCAAGGAAACACGTGTTCGAGGTATCAAACGGCTGCCCATCACGCCCACCACGTGCTGTTCGGAAGACGATGAAGACGGCGGGCGAGCGAAAGTCGATATACCCGGGAGGAGCGAGAGGCAGACGGCGAGAGATTAACTTACTTTCGACAGGCTCCCATTTTCTTCTACCAGGAGGGGGACGTTGTTTTTCACCGAAGCTGGCTCGGTTTCTCTGTGACACAGGCAGCAGAAGAGGTTGTGGAGAAGGCCTCTGCTGCGACGCTTCTTCGAGGCCGAACCTTCGTTGGAACCTGGGTGGTGGCAAGACAAGAGAGAAGATCCAAGTCACGGTGTTCGTACTGCACCCTCGTAACCCGATATCGTCAATAGTCTTATCTTTTGCAATTCAAAATGGATAAACCTCACCAAATAGAAGCGATCAGGATCGTCCTGCACGTGACGTAACGCGGGGCTCTAATTACGTATCAAAAGTGGGATCAGACATGCGGCATATTCCTTGTGTATTTGTACTGCTGCAGCTCAATTACATCATTCACTTAGAAACATTATCCGCTGCGTTTCGGTGTGATCGGGACTTGATTCATGGCGTTACGTCAGCATCGGTGCCAGTGCTCTGTCAGTGTATCCGAGCTGTGCAATCACTCCAGCTGTTCCTTCGGCAGGACCCCTGCTGTGTTCTGCTATGTCGTGTATTGACTGGCTATTTTAGCTGTGCAGCAAAAGGTTAAAATACATTGCACAATAAAGTGGAGGTGTACATTTCAGCCTCCAAATAGTCATGTCAAGACATCCCGGACCAGTGTATAATTTGTTGTTATAAATACCAAGAATCTGCTTAATGCAGTCGCTAATCCTTAGTTTGTCTATTGGTTGGTAACAAAGGAAAAGTTAATGTCGTTCCAGTTTTTTGGAACATATTTGACTTTGTTAAACCGTATATGACAGAGTGTTACATTAACGTCAAGCAGCAACCTGTACGGGTACAAGAATCGAACGCACTTGCAAAAAGTGCCATTCAACATGAAGAACTGACGTTCAAAATACATGCCGCCATTAAAAAAAAATAAAACTACAGGCTGTAATTAATGTCTAAATACTGTCAGGTCAATATATATTAGCACCGATAACAACCGCGTTTTCATAAATGAAGTTATTCTGAACCTGAATTTTCTTCTGCTTCAATGTTTCTTTGTTTTTGAATGCACAAAGAAACAAACAAAACAACGGTTGCTTCATCAATTCTTTGAGTTTTGGTCGCGAAAAAAAGAGAGCTGCCGCTGTGGCACACAAGAGCTCGTATTTGCCAACACCAACCGACCCAAATAGGAGCTGCTATTGGCACACACCGTAGGTAGAAAACATTCCATCAACTGGTGTCGGAGTGATGAGAGGCAGCGTATACAAAGAAAGGAAAGGCTCTGACAAATTAGCTGAGCCCCGATGGCCGGTCAGAGCTGTCAGCTGAGCCATTAGCATGCCGCTCAGACAAGACTAAATCTGTTGCCCGAGTATGGGGCGCATCGCGGACCTGTCAACCTGTTTTGAGTGTAAATGCGTGATGATTGCGAAAGTATCTGGTGTCCACCATGTCGAGGAAAAACAACAAACGGAGAAATACTGGATGTGTCGTGGACGGTCGTAGTTTTTTTTTTTTTTACGTGGAATAATCTGAATTTACCTGATCATTAGTTCAACGGTTACCATTTCCTGTGTTTCTTCATGCTTTGTGATAGGAAACTAAAAAAAAAAAAAAATCATATTTGTTAGTAGTGATGATGGCATCACTTCAGCCTTAAGTGAAATTTGATAAGCATGTTTTTTTTTTCTTTTGGGGGGGATTTTATACACCAAACCAAAATTCAGTTATAAGAAAAATGGTTGCTAAATTAATCAATAAACAGTTACACTCCTTTTCTATATGTTTAATGTTGAATAGACAATCTGAACGTGTAAACCAGCTGGTCTGACAAATAAATGTTGTAGCTTTGATTGCAGAAATTATTTTCAAGCCCCAAACACACACACAAATCATTTAAATAAATTTCTGTATGTATGGAAGAGTGATGGAAAGCCATCAAAGATGACGTAAACTGAAATTATTTGTTATTGTATCAACTTTCAACTATTATTAATGTTAATTCCTTATGCCATGATCAATTTGATTAATGCAGACTTGACTCATGGAAGCAGCAAAGAATGTTAACTAATTAAAAAATGATTTATTCTTTTTAAAAGGAAATGAATTCACAATGATTTTTAAGAATTAAAAAGTTAGGGTTCTCAAGCAAAAATCTTAAATTTAACTCGACAGCAGCTTTGCTTAGCAGCTCTTTAATTGCAGCTAACGGGATTCTGTAACTATTAAGCCATTTTGTCTGATAACGTTGTCTGTTTTCACCGCCCCAAATCTTATATTTATTATAACAATCTCATCATTATTAAGGTAAAAGCTGGCTTTTAACAGACACCTGAGAAACTGAAAAACGGGAAAGGACAAAACACGTGAAATAAGGACAAAATTGCCATAATTAAATTCCATTGTCTGTTAATCAATAACTATATCGGCGACGTTTTAAACGTTTAAACGACGTATTAAACGTTCGTTTGGCCCAGTTTCAGCTCCATCCCTGAACAAGTCTGACCTACTTACAGGCCTTATTCCCTACGGCTTCGGCCTGTTGACTGCTTCATTCAACCGGGGCTGAAAGCGTCCGAAAGCCCTCGAGGGCGGTCATTATGGTCAGGGGACGCTTGTCGGGACATACCGCTCTTGGTCCGGAGATGAAAAGTTTGTGTTCAAAACACGCGTGAAGGAGCTGGGCAGGTGAAGCCTGAAGCTTGTTAAAAAACATGACGGTGCCCAGAGAGCTACCGCTTCTGATATTACACATCAGCGTGCTTAAAATAGCCGGCCAGAGCAGCTGCTGACAGCGGTTAGTGATGAGATTCTAGGTGTATATATATATATAGTGCAGCATACTCACAGCGGGCCATAAACAGTCACAAACAAAACCTTGTTGTGTCACCTACAACCCACAGCGGGAGATGGCTAAGCTGTGTGTTTACGTTGTGCAGAAATGCTCGAGACATGGGAAAAAAAAAAAAAATGAAAACCACTGACACTGTATACTTTGCAACATCAGGTCATTCCCAAAACGTCCTAATGATCCCGCCTACATTGCAAACATAAACACAATCCCAGGCTGCACAGACAGCGCCGGCTCCCGCTAGAATGAGTTAAGGTCCAAAATAAGAAAGGTCACCAAGTACAAATCGAAAGATAGATAATTGTCTGATATGCAACATTGTGTTTGGATGATAGCTAAAACTGCACCGTTGAAGGGAAAATCTCTATTTCGGCATCCGATCCGCGGACCACCGGCTAAATAGGAACTAGTGTTGTGACGCTGTAATGGCTCAAAAGAAATGCAACGTGCAGTGTTCAGATAGTTAAACCCCGTTTTTTAAACCCCCCCCCCCCCCGTAGGCTCCGTCACTGGTACACCTTCATTTATAAAAGGCAATCCTCGGTCTGCTCCCAAACTACCCGCGTGTCTTCATCATGCAGAAAAGTGCCAGACAATACTCCCTACGTTCTCAGGACTTCTTTATGCTCGCTGTCCCAAATGCCAGAACGGAAATGGGGAAAAAAAGGGCTTTTGCGTACTCCGCACCCTCGTCATGGAATATGTTGCAGAATGATTTAAAACTCAAAGAACTGATACCACTTACTGATTTTAAATCTAAAATGAAAGAAATAGAGGCGGGTTCCCAAAAAATGTCAATGTTTTTAAATTAACCAGGTTACGTAACTGACTCTTAACTTCTTTTAATTTGTCTCATTCTGTGTTCTTCTGTCTGTAACTATGTCTTTCTTATGTTGCTGCCTGTCTTGGCCAGGTCTCCCTTGAAAAAGAGATTTTTCATCTCAATGGGACTCTCCTGGTTAAATAAAGGTTCAATAAAAAAAAATAAAAAAAAATTAATAATTGTTGAGATATTTCAGTCTACACCAAAGTGGTGGATCAACTGAGCATCAAGCGTTACCGTCCCCACAGACCCACCACTAACATGGCTAAAAATATAAAGCGGGAAGGTGATACGAGTGTAGCCACGATAGACTGTACATAAAAGATGACGTAGTTTACCGGTTATATAAAAAAAAAGTGGGGCAGATGCGCAAGTGCCATAAAGTGCAATACCAGCGAGGGCCCCTAGGGGTCGGTTCCAAAAAAAGGCTCCAGCGCTGTAGATTCCCATTCAACTTCTCTCATCAAATACAAAGTCAATACATTTTTTTTCCACATTCACAAAAGTCACTCCTTCTAATTGTTTGTGGTCTGAAAATAATCCCATTATTAATGAGATATTAGGCCTCAAAAAGGTGCATGCTTGGGGGCGCGTCTGTGTTGATTGACAGGCCCGTGGAGTGGACAGGCTTCCGCTATGGGTGGACGGGTGTACTGTCCTCGTGGGTCAATTCAGATCCACCGCTCGCTCCTCTCCAGCTCGTCCAAATACGGCCACCTCCGGCTCCAGAATAGCAACACGGCGACGGACGGGCTTCGGGACAACCGTTCACAAACCGAAGGCTGAGGGCACCGTTGCTCGCCGTTCGGTGCGTACGTCCAGCAGCGGCGGCGGCGGAAGGGCGGGCCTTCAAATATTACCCAAATGCTTCCGAAGCAAATATCGAATAATGTTTTCGCCACAAATGCCCTCGCCTGACACTAAACTGCGTCAGTGTTTTGCCCACCCCTTCGGGCAGCACCACGTGACATGAGCGGACTAGATCCCGGGTCAAGCGCAAAGCACGGTGGACCAGGGACGACCGTCTCGCCCCGACACTTGACCAGCACCCAAGTGCTCCGCACCGATCCGCAACCAGGTAGTAATGCGAAGCGGGGGAATCAGTTCACTTAGGAAGCAGAAATGAGTACGGAGCAAACTGTACTGCAACATTCCTCACGCTTCCCCGCCCAGGAGGCTCAGGCGCTGATAATGAGGTTACGGCATTTCCGAGGGGCAGCAACGACCTCGCGCCACATCAGCGTGTTTTAGCCTGCTTAGCCGAAAGCAGGTTTATCTGGGACCCTTTCGGGCGAGGCGCGCCGGCGCGCTCGGCTGCTTCTATTCCTATCCGGACGCAGGGAGAACGAGGACCCCCGCGACCCGACTTTCCGCCGCTTTGACACCCGATATTCTGTTACAATCTGACAACTTGCTTCGCTCCCCCTCCATCCCCCTCCATCCCCCCGCAGAGCAGACGGCACGGCAGATTCGCGGTGGCCGAGCTGGGTCAGATGGAGGTTTAAACGTTTTTGCGTCTGAAAATGTTCACCTTGGGAGTCTGTCTCAAGTCAAGCGTCGGTATTTCAGTTGGAAGCTGCTGGACTGACTTCAGTGAACATGTCATGTGGTTCAATAGTGCCAAAAAACCAACACTGTAAAGCATACAAGCTATAAATACACATCGCCAGCAGCCCAATGCCACCTATAAAACGGCATATTCCAGAAGCAGGAGAGACAAACTAAACGTACGGCAAACAAAGCACAGAAGGAGAGTTATGTTTGGCGAGTTGGAAGTTGGAACTTCGCAAAGAGCACGAGACAAGAACATTTTAACACCTCCGGCGGCTGCAGGAGCTTGTGAAACTAAAGAGAGGCTTAAGAGAGGCGGGCCTCTCTCCTTCCTCTCCGGGCCCTCACTTCTGGATAGTAGCCACGTTTTCGGACTCATGACCTCTTGGGCCGGCAGGAAGTAATCCGAGAGCCGGCTGGAGTCGGTTTTAACACGTAAGCTGGGCGGTGCTGCCACCTTGTGACGGGACTCCCCCCTTAAACACTCACGGTAAAGCGCTCCGCTGGATGTATTTGTATTCAAAATACTTCTTCGCATTCCTTTGTCGTACGTTTTGCCGGGTGAATTGGTCCGTTTGGGTTCAGTTGTTGGGGGGGGGGGGGGGGGGAGGAGGAGGGGGGGATGCCACAGAGTGAGGACTGTGTACCAAACAAAATCACTGGGAGCTATAAGATCAAACATTTAATCACAAATCTGGGACCCACAATTCTCTTCTTTGAAGGGCTTTAGTATTTCTGACGCCTAAATTTTCGGCCTCGTGATGTGAGAGAGCCAACATGTGCTATGGGAACCCAAAGCAGATCACCTCAGGACTGTGTCTCTGTAAGGAAACAAAGACCTCAGGCCTCCTTTATGTTGGTGCCATAAAAAAAAAACAAAAAAATAAATTTAAAAAAAAAAAAGATCAAAGAAGCAACATCGGTACTTTAAGAACAGTCCATTTAAGGTATTTAAGGTTTACTATCAATAAGCGGTTCCTCACAGGAGCCTCATCAGCGCCATCAACACAAGTCCAAATACAAACATCACTTTCTGTCAATCCATGGAAATACAACATCTATTTGCTTTTCTACTTTTTTTTGTAATCATACACAGTTAATGTCCCTGTCAAGTATTTGTCATGTATTCATTTGTCATTTATTATTATTATTATTATTAATATGTAGCTGCTGGTACTCTACTCTCCTGTATTCATTTACAGTTTGATCTTTTTGATAAGTCACGGGGTTGGTCGGGTTAAGAGGTTTCATCACTGGGCGCTGTTTAGAGATAACTTTCGTGTGACCGTATTGAGGTTTTACAAGAGTAAAAAAAAAATACTATAATTGTTCCCTGATTTTTAATCTGTCACAAAATCATGATTATCAACCACATAGCTTTGGTTTGGTGAGCGGCCTGGCTCGCAGCTGCCGAGGCGAATCCACATCGTGTTCTGAAAACCGAGGGTGCTTTTTTTGTTTAGCAATTGCACGAGTCTCAAACAGTAAAAAAGCGTCAAAGCAAATGCGGACAAATATAATGTGTATAATTTAGGTGATGATGCTTCAAGTGTTTTTTAATTTATTTTTTTTTTACTGTTAATGAAACCCTGGAATCTCCCTGTGTAGAGAAAAGTCACCGAACCAGAGTTCATCCATTTTTAAACCCAGACAAGAATATGTTAATAAGATACTTAAGCATCACTACATTATTATCATTATTTCTGCCAATCGTGGTTGTTTTTTTTAAGTGACAGAGCGCAGCGTTTTTCCTCTAAACTTCTCACACGGTTTCATTTCAACAATAACATGTATTGTTGATGAGAACAAATCCGAAAATGGAACAAATTTGTGGCCCAAAACTTCCTCTCCCAGTAATCATCTGTGGACCCCATCGCACGTATCTGGATATAAAACTGGATATAAAGTAGTTCAACGGTAGCAACATTGATAACGTCAACATTGATAGTATCGATAATATAATGATGACACGTAAAGAAAATATCATTCAAAAGTGGCCAGGCAAGCGCTTTTTTTTTTTTTTTTTTACTTTCACTTTAACAATATTTTGCAGCCGATAACTGCAATAATAATAATAATGTGTATGATATTTCACGCAGGGCTTTTACTCGCAATCGAGTTCGTTTACACGTCTGTATCGGTGCTTTAAAGGCGCTAAATACTTCACACCCACCACTGGATGTTTCGCCACGTCTGTAAATAGGCTGCTGGTTTGTAAAATCGTATAAAAAGGTTTTTATTGACAGTTTTGAGCGCAGCATCTCAACTTTTAGTAAGAAGTACGTCTCCGTGATCGCCTGCGTGAGATTTGGGAGGTCACAGTGTCGTAAACAGACAGAAATAAAAAAAAAATAAAAAAAAACAGTGATGCAGCTTGAAGTCCAAAACCGAGCAGAGTGAACTGTCAAAAGTGCTGTGGCCCCGCCCCCTTTGCAAGGACTCATTATTTCTGCTGTTCAACTCTCATTCCGCTTTAAAAACAACAACAACAACAACCTCTGCGGAACACAACGAACTTGCTGTTTCTGGTACTCGTTTAAATCCACTTTCCTCTTTTCTTCCTGCTTCTAAAACTTCCAACAGGCTGCGGCTCTGGCCTCTAACCCCCCCCCCCCCCCCACACACACACACACACACACAAGGCTCTCACAGCCGGAGGGTGGGGGGGGGCTTTACCAACTAACTCGGAGCCGGCGAAAAGTAGAACAAGTCACGGACATGTATGTTTCTGAACCCGGGGGGGAAAGTGTTTTAAAAGGAGAAACGGTTGACATTTGCGACACCGTGGCTGCGCACGAGCCCCCGCGGCGCTCGTCTCGTGCCCCGCTGACATTGTCGTGCGCGCAGCTCCGCAAACTTTTTTTTTTTTTTTTTCCCAAACTCACCTTCCTCACAAGTCGCATTTTCCTCCTCGTCTCTCCTTACTTGCGTGATTATCGACGACGAGCGGTCCATTTGATCCGAACACGGTGGACGTTATCGCCGTATAAAATTAGTTGTGGAGGAGTTGTGAGCAAAAGAAAAAAGAGAAAGAAAAAAAAAAAAAAAAAAAAAAAAAAAGATTTATATTTTGCCACTCCCTGTCTGCAAACGCGCATACTGAGCGCAGGAATAAAGAGGCGCTCTAAACACCCGGAAAGTCTGCGAAACAAACCACGTCGGACCAAATCACTCCAAGAAAAAGAGGTTAAAAGTGTCTTAAAAAAGAGAGAAAAAAAAAAAGAAGTTATTTCTTAAAGTTGTTGTAGAAGTTCAATTTGACCAACGTGAGACTTGACAGTTTCAAGGAAGCCCGCTTCTTAAAGCCACAATGCAGGATGTGAACCTTTTTTTTTTTTTTTTTTACGGTCTCTGTGCGTTTAAACGCACTGCCTGTTCACTTCTAGGGGGGGGAAAGGTTTGGACAATTCAAAACGAATGTTTAGTTTTACTTTTGGTTTTATTTTGAGTGTTAATTCGACGAATATTAATCACAAAACGTGTCTTTACCGTTGGTTTACTCTTTTTTTTTTTTTTTTTTTTTTTTTATTTATTTTTTTTTTTTTAGAACACACAGAGGACGCATTTCTGTTTTAACGCGTTTTTATGGGATGTTTAAAAAAAATTGTATAAAGTTGGTTCATGGACGACTTCGACGTTTGGGGCGGCCTTGAAACCGACCGACAGCAACCGGAAGTTTGATAAAGTCTTTAAAGTGCCCACTCCTAAGATGAAAGTAACTCTCCTCTTTCTGAAACATTGCCACAAAGACTCCATCTCAAAATTGATTATAAGACAAAATGTGTTAAATAATTACAAACATTATTGTATAGACTCTAGAGTCTTAGATGCTTTCTTACTAAAGGAAATAAATGTTTTAAATTATAGTAAATATATATATAATGATAAATATAAACAAAGGCATTAATCATTTGATAAAAAGGTGTCAAATTTGTATTTCTGTTTTGATTTACTTCTGTATTTATTTACTTTTGTTTTAATTCTCCTATTTAATTACTTTCACATTTATTTTTTTCAGTGTATCATTTCATTCCCCTATAAATGTATGTATTTGTTTCTGCATTATTTTTCCTTTGCACTTCCCCACTATTTATTTCCCCAAACATATTCATTTCTGTATTTTTTTTTTCTTGACATTTCTGCCTCATTATGAAAATGAGGGCGGGTGGGCTGTCATTCAAAGTGTGTCATTGGCTCATCTTTTCACCTGCTGGTTAATCGACATCAGAGTGTGTAGATTGGCTGCACATGCCTTGCTCACCACACCAGTGGCCAGGCTCAGTATAGAAATGGCTGTCTCCAGTCAGGAGGTCACAAGAGAACTGAGATGATTGCAGGTAATGCTCCTAAAGGTAAAACGGACTGTATTTACTTTTTTCATGTGGACGGACTGATTGCAAAACAAATACTTTTCTTTCCTTGCCTGGCCAACGGTGTTGTGAGCAAAGCATGTATATTCAATCAATGCACATGCCTGAAAAGTTTACCCCCCCCCCCCCCCAAAAAAAGGGACAATAGATGAGTAGAAAAAGGCAAAGAGAGAATAATACAGAAATATATAGACTATTCTCATATGTCACTGTGGTTTGGCATCAATTATGACGGTGACATGTTTTTCTAAATGTAAATCTTCATGCTTTTTGCCATTTTCGCAACATTAAAAAACACCTTTTTGCATGATGTAGTGGATGATAGAGAAGAATTCTCAAAAACAACAAGCCATTAGCAACATTTTTTTACTTGTTCTTATGAGCATGGTTTAAGTTACATACAGCTTTGAGCGCAGCATTAATACAGTTTACCGGTGCAGCTGCTTCATAGGAATGTCAGGTCGTTCTCCACAAACACTTCATACTTGCCGGCATCGGACAACTTTGCCTTTTTGATGGTCAAGATTGTGTTGGTGTCTCCGATGTCAAATAATAAACTTAAAAAACAATTATCACCATTTATTATAAGTGCTTTTGATCTGAATCCATTTCCACTGTATTTGACAGGGTGATCAGAAACTACGCGGCCTCTTTAAGTGAGCCTACCTGTCATCTTCGTCAATGTCATCTCCGTCCTTGAGCCAGGCAACGTCTGGACGAGGCTCCCCACTTATTTCAGCCTTGAGTACCAGTGTTGTTCCTTTCTTCGCCTTGATGTGGTCTGGGCCTTTAGAAACCTTAGCGGGGACTGTGAGAGCAGAATACAAATACTGCCATCAGCTGTAAGATTTGCTGAAGATAGCAAATACTGCTGACTATTTTTTCAAATATAACATTTTATTGAAGACACTTATAGTCATTCGAAGGAAACCATGGTATGTGACATTTCTGACACGGTTGGCAAACATTAGCATCAAGACATTTTTAGGGGTAACTCTGTCTACCTGTTAGCGTGATCATCTGGTATGTTTTTTTTTTTTTTTAAATTTTAAATCATTGACTCCTTATCCAATATAAAAAAAAGTTGTTTTAAGTTGTACTTTTACAGTAGATATTGCAGATGTTTTGCGAGATACTCCCATTCGCGTAGATACTTAGATAAAATGTAAAGCTACAGCCTGGATTTTATAAAGCACGAGGACATAAAGAAGAGGGTGAAACAGCTGGCTCTGTCCAAACAAAATAGTATTTCCCAAAAGTGTTTCATTACATTTAAATTCTACCAACTCAACTTAGATTCATGAACCATTGCAAAGTATAAAAACAACAAATGCTTTATATTCTATAGAAAACAGTCTGTACACATTTTCCACTTGAATACACGCAGATCCAGATGTCTGTCCAAATGGATTTTTAACGGTGACTGTATTTTCCGAGATCAGCCAGAACCCCGTCTCGAACCACAAGCGCCACAAAGTCCGGGTCTTCAAAAATGTGGCAGTACTTGGGACCGTCCTTCAGCTCTTTACCGTCCTTGGACAAGACGATGAACAGATCCGGGAAAGCGCCAACTCAGCACTCCGGCTTCGCAGTGCTGCCCTCAACAAGAACCGCATCTCTGAGCTCCTGCAGGATCTTAGGGGGGGACCTTTCTCTTGCAGCTCTTTACGTGACCTGGAAGAGAAACGCCAGGAGGGAAATTCAGGCCAACCAACTTTACGAGAATGGCAACCGTGCAGAGTAAACTGGCGTGAAACGATACGAGGGGGCAATCATAAAGTACAGAGACCGCTCCTGTTGCGCGTGAGCGGCGTGCAGCGCTACGATGCACACAGCAGGGGGCAGCAAGAACCTTCATGAGTAAGTATTCCAAGTTATGCACCTTCCACAACACCAGCGCCTTTTGTTACATGCGTTTTTCTGACCACTGGTTTGTGTGAATTTGCATTTTCACTACAGGCTGGAGCAGAGAACACGCATCAAATTTTGAGTCACATTTTTGGGGAACAAAATAAAAGTAGCGGGGGAGTCAAATCGGGTGTTAGGGGTGGTGGATATCGACAAATATATTGTTGCGGGCGAGAAACTTGCGTGTTTTCAACGCCCTGCCGGCGGACGTTTTGTCGCGCTGGAAAAACCAAAAGTGGCATTTTTGCCGCAGCTGTTTGCGTTGAATGTTTTTCCTCAAACGCTTCAGGAACTCGCAGCAGAAATCAGCGTTGACCGATGAGTTCATGGTGCACAACCTGGCGAATGTCAAAGAACACCCGAATGGTTGCACATGTGAACCGGCACACCTTCTCCGCTGTCGGACAGGGACGCTCGGCTCCTCTTGAAATGCGAGCCCCCGCTCGAAACACCTCGCCTGGCTCATCGCTGCATCGCCGTAGGCTTTCTGAAGAGACTCCGTTTGCTGATTTCCCGAGTTCCCGAGTTTTACACCAAATTTGATGAGCACTCTCTTCTGAAGTCCACGGTGAAATCGCAAATACACACATGCGGGTAAAAATCCCTCGAGCTCGGGTGCCGATCGTGATCAAGCAACGTAACTTGAAATACTTGGAGCTGCTCCGAGCACATTGAGGGTGCAGTAGCAACCCTCTGAACTTTCTGATACACCCTTTAGGACAGTCCTCCATTAAGGTCATTCATGGTGTCGTGTACATTACACAAGCAGTTGAGTGAAAAAAAAGAAAAAGAGCCTGAGAGAAGAGACTGTCCAGTCACTTCATCCAGTCACTTGTGGCCCCGATACGAAGCCTGGATTCGAATAGCAGCTTCCTGGACTTGAAGAGCATTGATGTTGAGAATGCACTCAGGAGGGGGCGTGGCCTTAACTTTGGACATCTGAAGCCGCCAGAGGGGCTTCACACTTAAAGGGAACCTGAAAACGAGACAAGAATATTTCACAAATTACTCTTCCAATGCTTATATTTTATTTACAACTCAAAGCCACACTTCTTACCTTGAAGATCCTCTAAAAGATGCCCTCTGCTTCTGATCCACTCCAGAGTCAGCCAACCTGAGACGTGATGCTTATTATGTAGCGGTCAGGAGGAGCTTTGTCGGCCTTCAAAGATCAAGGCCAGTTATCGCATTCTCCTTCTTTGGGTACTAAGAATCACTAATAAGTGACAAGATGGATTGAAGGTGGGAAACAAGTGTTCCAGAGATATTTTCCCATCCTTATAGAGCATTCAAATCAGATGCTCTTGTTAATTCTTGGAGCAGTTAATAGTTAAGTTAGATGTTGTAGAAGGAGTATGCTGAAATATGAGCCGTCCCCTGTGAAAGTAAGCACGTAATTGTTGGACTTTAGGGTCATGAAGAGGGAGTGGCATTAGTTCATATAAGTACAACGGACCTTTTTCACTGCAGGCACTTTGATTTGTCAGAGTGGGTAATGCTCGGGTGTATTGAGAGCTCCCCTAAAAGGAATGCAGCCGTCATTAATACACCGCCGCTTTCTCTTCAAATCACAAGTCATAATGTCTGCCATGAAAATGTAATTACGATTCAGGGATGTCTAATGAAAGTTTATTACATCACTCTGCGACAACTTTTTCACACCAAAGTTTTCATCCCACAAATTGCGACATTGTGTTCACGTATTTGTCATATTTCCTTTTATTGTTCATAACCTTAACACCTGTCATGCCGTTTCCATGCCAGATTCAAGAAGTTTCACAAATAAAAAGCGGAAGCTGTAACAAACACAGTCACTCAATAAATAAACAATTTGCACACACACGCACACACATAAATCCGTCCACATTCATGTAATTAAAATAAAGACCTAGTCATTCATTTAATAAACTATTTTCTCTGTGGGTTCTAATATCCATCACGAGGCACTGCAACACATTCCACAAATACGGCGTTTTAATACAAAACGTGGAGCGTCCAACGTCTTTTTTTTCTTCGAAAACCCTGTTGTCTGCTTTCAAACTGCTCCCATTTCATATATTGCACAGACGTATACAATTTAATTTCGCATTCTCATGCTGAACTTGCATGTATTCATCCAGGTTTAAAACAACTCCCGGTGTGATCAGTTAACTTCTACTTTGCATACGAAAAATTACAGGGCCCTCCGCCCCCCAAAAAAGACAAAGAGCTGCAGAGAAAGGGCAGTATTTATCTAGCAGTAGCATTAGAATATATAGAACTAGTAAAATAATCTCAGAATTACCAATAACCTCTGTCAGTCAGTACACATTAAAACCACTCATGATTTGATGTGTGCCCCCGATCATACACACTCATCAGTGTCTGTGTGTGATTACTTAAATCTGTTGAATCTGCCATCCAAACTGTTGCAGACGTGACTGTTTCAGTGTGAAAATCTGTGCTTGATATCAACACGCGACAGCAGCAGCATAAAAAAAACCTCTAATGTTTCACATGCTGATCGGAAAAGTGAATTTGCCCTCAGAAGGGAAAGCAATATACATAAAAGAAACAATACAGCTTAGCCACTTGGTTACCATAAAATTATGAAAATCATGTGATTAATGTATCACTGATTTATGATCAGTGAACTGTACTGGAATAGACTTAGATATGGGTAGATTTCCAAAAGAAATATTTGGGGGTATTTTCTCTAAATATTGACCAGTTAAGGAGTCATATTACCTTTTATATATATTCTCTTTATGTTGTACAAAAATTTGATTTTCATTAGTTAGCACATATTTATCTACCTAAATATATCTTGTTTGGGATACATGGGAGTGATTGTTATTTATTAATCGAGTTAATGCTTCCCTTATGGATTATCTCAGATTATAACATTTATTATTTCCCTTTAATGGCCTGCAATGTTTTTTTTTTTTAATTAAAGTTTGAAACAATGTGTACGATGAAGTTTGTGTAGCCCGGAAACTAAAAAGGCGCATGTCCCTTAATTAAAGTTTAAATAATTTATGTAAAATGTGATGCTAATTGTAACCCTTTGTTTTATTTATAAAAAGTTTTGCCATTTAAAAACTGTAATTTATATTTTAAAAAAAACCCGAATGAAGCAAACTTCCCTTTTTTTTCAAAGATGTAGCTGTTAGCAAGGGAAAATGTCAGGTAAAATAAGAACCAATACGCTCAGCAATGTCTTCACATTCTTTCTCAGCTATTTTTATGCTGACTGATGCTCTTTAAGGGCACTTAGAGGCGCCCCAGTGTCACCAGTTTGTTTAGAAAAATCATTTAGTTTACCACTAATCACCCTGAAAAATATTACATTTAATAAGAGTCTCATGTCTCAGGTAAACTTCTGTGTGCAAGAAAATTGATCAAACTTCTTTTTTAAAGCTCAGAGATGAGTATAAATATCTCTGAAATGTCTTGCACTGGTCTCAGTGGAAGAGTTGAGTTGGTAACTGGAAGCCAATGAACTGGTTGCTAGCTTATTTGTGGTGAAGGAGCCCTGCAGGGTGCTGTCCACATTATCACTGGGCGATAAATACTTTTGTATGGAAGCTCAAAGATGGCCATCTAGTGACAAATGTAAAATATAAATTCTGATTTTAGATAATCATTACCATCTTGTTTGATAAGGGTTAAATGCATTGATTTTTTTTTAAACCGTTCTATTCTAATAGCCCTTGTAGAGAAGCCACCAATGTGTCAATCTTCTGAACTCAATACATTTGTAAAAAAACAAAAAACATAAAAACAAAAAAAAAACTTCCTTTCTGGAGCTGCTACAATCTTGACCATCACTGAGGTGCTACAGCAGCATAAAAACTCACGTAGCATAAATTACACGACTTTAGGCTAAAGATGGTTTCAGTTTGTGGGTTTTTGGAGACATGTTTCGTAGTTGTTGATCAAAGACACAGAATTAAACATCCGAGAATGAATTCTGGTCATTTGGCTGGTCAGGAAATATTTGAATACGTAACTCTGACGGTGGAGTTGTTCCAATGACAAAGGCATCAGCTGTTTTAAAATGTACTGTGAGTTGTGTGCAGTACTCCTCGTTGTGCTAAGATGTGTTGTGACCTACACTGTATTAATGCGTCCTCCTTAACCAGTGCAGAAGTGACTGTAAGAAAGGAAGTAATTCGTCCACAATGAATGCAAAGTCACAAACCTCGAGGTACTAACTCAAAGACGACAACCTGCCTCGCATGAACTGTTCACAACTGTACGAAATGCCGTCAGGCTCTTGCAGCTTTGTAAGAGTTCCCTTTTCTCTCTTTCAGAACCAGAAAAGAAATATAAACGATATCTCTGGAGATCACAGCCACTGCTGGTTTTGAATGAGTTTTTTTTCTTTTTTCTTCTAATTAAGTTCAGCAGGAACCGCCACCAGCTCACGGCCCAAAGTCTCGTCTCGCTCCGAGGAAGTTCGCCTCTTAGATCCCCGTAAAGTCCCGCCAACTGGGAGCCTTGCGTTCACTGGGTGACGGGGGCGGCGGGTGACGTCGGCACGTTCGGCGTGACGGGGCTGGTGGGGGTTTGCGGCGAGCTCTGGTAGGACCGCAGGAGGACTTTGTGCTTGGTGGCCACCTCCTCTCGCCTGCGCTGCTGCTCGGCCAAGAATTCCTTGAGACGGGTGGTCGTAAAGGTGAGCGTCTGCCTGCGGAGGCGCATCAGGTAGGCGTCTTGAAGCCAGGAGTTATTGAAGCAGTCCTTGATGGATGGACGGGCCCTGTTGCGAACCAAACCCAAATAATTAGAGATTTTTTTTAAAGATGGGCTTCAAATAGGGTTTTTTTTGTTGTTGTTTTTGTCTTACTAGCAGGGTAGTCTCTGGATTTAGTCGAGGAAGAAAGGTTGTTATGTTTGTGTCTAACGGGTATGAACTTGTGGCTTTAAGCAAAGACAACGTTGCCAAAATATAGAGGTACAAGTCATACTAGGTTAGATGTAGTCTGATGTTAGGAGTAGTCCCCGGGATGTCAGGACTGCTGTCGAGCCTTCCCGAGGTGTCGTGGGCCTAACTCGACAAAACAACCGATGAAGGGAGGTGCCCACTTGATAACCCCGGTGAGATACTGCACACTCACCTCGTTGCCAAGGCTTTGTTATTGGCGGTCTCTAGTTTGGCGTTTGAGCATAGCATGCGTAGTGTTAGTGAGTGAGACGTTTGGTAATTATCGAGTCTTGCGGTGTTATTCCGCCTCAATTTGGCACTTTGTGTACCGAAAAACAGAAAAGTAAAAATTAATAAATGAAATGTTCAGCTCACCATGGGTAGCTACAGAGGATCTTTTTAAGAAACAGAGAGGCACTTTGGGACACATTCTGGTAGAGTTTAGAGAGGTCAAACTTTGCCGCCTGGATCCTGGCTTCGGTCTCCTGAGGATCGTTTTCCATGAAAGGCGACCTGCCGCTCAACCTGAAACGTCAGGAAGAAGTTGCTCACACTCACAAAACGTATCGACAATGGCACAGTTAAAAGCCACTGGCTCCAAGTTTATAAGGTTAGTTGAGAATTACAACACTTTTACAAGAGTTTACAAGAGAGCAGCAAGATGCCGACGCTGTGTAAAATTACAGAATATAAAACCCCCCCGCTGAAATCAGAAATACAAATGCAACAGACGGTTTTCAATCATAAGCCTCATTTTACATAAAGAACAAGAATACATTTCTATTTAAAGTACCAGGTTGAAGCCGTGAAAGCAGTACTCACATGATGAAAGTCAGCACGCCCACGCTCCAGATGTCAGCTGGAGGGCCCACAACATCCCCTTTCACCATCTCCGGAGCTACAACAAGAAAAAAGGAAATCTGAACGGCTCTTTATCATCTGAAAATAGTCTTTGTGGCAGTTTTTAACTCTGATTCTGATTATGTGTTTGTCATTAAATATGTGCATATAAATGATTTTACTTTGTAAGTTTCTTCTCTCTTCTTTTTATAGCTTGTGCATGCCCACCGAGACAACAGTCAAATAAACCTTCTAAAGAAACAGTAATGAATGAAGATCAGTATCAAAAGAATAAATCAACAATCAACAAACTATCACAGGAAACCCAGTAAGTTCTTTCATTTATACTCGCTTGGACTATTTTTGGTGGAGTCATTTCCTTCCTAAAAAAGTTGCATAATGCTGACAAAGGTGCAATGCAGAAAATAACCATATGGTGCATATACAGTGTAAAAATGAAGAAGTGAATTCTAAAGTTGTTATCTTTTAAGTGCATGTGCACCTGTTGAACATATTTATATTTAGTGATTTCTCATGAGATGCACCTGCATAACTTATAGTTGGTGACATCCAACTATAGATACATCCAGTCATGTATGACTGGGATTTTTTTTTTTTTTTTTTTTTTTTTTAACAACTGCCAGTGTGGTAATTGCTTTTGTGTGAATAAATGAACTTTACTTTGAAAGGCCTCTTGTATCTCCTGCAAAACAGATCTTCATCTATATTATTAATACAGGAATTGGGTGCAGAAATTGATTTTATTTTTGGTCCCCTTCTGTGAATGCTACAAGCTGTAAATAAAAAAGCTGATATGGCTGATATGTTATTGTTTACACATCCAGCTGATACACACCAGAATTAGCTTCTTTTTTTTTGGTCTTGTTGTTTGTAGCCACCTGCTGAATGTAAGTCTAATAGTGCCTTTTTATTCAGCTCTTTTTAGTCTCAACCACCTCCTGAGGAAAATATCTGGCTCTTTAGCTGCTAAATGCTCCACTATGTTCACCAGGTAGTCACTGATTTTATGCTGTTTGATGCTGGGCAGGAGGCTTAGAAAGGGTTTGTTAAGAGTTTCTTTCTGTAAAAACAGATCGCTGCTGTGACCGGAATGGATGTAAAGTACACGTAGAAAAAAAAAATGTACGTTACCATCGTTCTATCAGTGAATATGAAATTATGCTTTTGAGCAGTTTTAATTTTAGATTGCCAGTGAGCTGTGAAAACCTGAACTCTTACACATGTACTCCGGCGTTCCGATAGGAGGGCTGAATTGCTTGAGGAAGAGAGGGTTGTAGGTCTGAGCGCTGCCGAAATCAATGATCTTGATGATGTTCATGTAGGTGACGATGACGTTCTCCGGCTTGATGTCTAAGTGGAGGATGCGTCTGGTATGGAGGTAGTCCAGACCTTGGAGGATCTGCACAATATAGGTCACCACGTCGTCCTCCGAGTAACGGAACCTGAGAGAAAACAGCCTGTTAGAGGACTCTGGGTCGAATATTTGAAGGCAATTGTAAATGTCCGTCTTTAAAAATAACTTCACTACAGGTCCGGCTTCACCTGTCGATGAGGCTGTAGAGCAGCTCCTTCCCACTGCAGTACTCCGAGATAAGCACCAGGTAGCGCGGTGTGACGTAAGCCTCGTGAAGAGCCATGATCTTGTCGTGATGGAGGGACTTGAGGATGTCGTACTCCTGCAGCACCGACTGCTTGCTGTCGGCCTCGTACGGAACAATCTTGGCCATGAAGAGGTTGCCCGTGGCGTTCTCCCGACACTCTCGGATCACACCGAACCGACCCCTGTGCGTTAAGGAAATGTTATAAAATCCGAGTTGTACTGTTTTATAAGAATACCAGGCCACTTTTAACGGACGTATCATCTTGCTTGCGAGTTATGTAATCGCCAAATAATTGCCAGTCATTACCTTGCTTTCTCATCCATGAACGTATAAGGTTTCTGTGGAACTCCCTGCCGCAGAGATCCCTCCCCAGGCTTTCCCAGTGGCGTCCTGCGTCCCAAGGGCGTGGCCCGTCCCGACGGGGTGACCCGTCCGGACGGCGTGCTGCGGCTGTCCCCTCCCTGTAACACTGGCGTCAAGCTCTGCACGACCACCACAGGCGGGGAGATGGTCGCAGGGGCGACCGAGGGCGCGGTGGTCGTCGGGGTGGGTTGGGGAGGTGGTGTAACACGAACAGTCGGGGCCGACACGTACATCGGCACGGATGAAATGGGTTTCCCGATGACAGGTGCGGCTGGTGTTACAGGAGAGGGGGGAGCAGCATGCACGGGACTCACAGGTTTGGGTGGAACAACAGGTGGAGGCGTCAGCTTGGTTTTGGGTTTGCTCACACTGATGCTGATGGTGGTCTTGGCCTTGGCTGGCGTGGCTTGGGCAGCTGTGGTGGTCTGAACTGGAGTTTGTTCAGCGGGGGTTATGATAACGGGCGGAGTGACAGCAGGACGGCTGGCGTCAACATGCACAGGAGGCTTCACGGTTAGCGGGGAGGCAGATTTCGCCACAGATGGAGCAGGAGCTGAAGTCAAGGGAGGGGCTGGTTGGACGTTTGCTGCTGTTGTAGATTTACTGGTAGCTGGTTTAATGGGAGGCACTTTCATGGACGACATCATAACCACAGGGGCAGGAGGAGGGGTAGCAGGAACAGTCTTGACCACCACAGTAGCACTGGATTTAGCTGGTTCTAATGAAAGACAAGGAAAAAGAGGATATGCCTTAAGACGTCATTTGATGATATGATTACAATACATGTGACGCGCATTCTCCAATAAAATTAAATAATCTGTAATGTACATTATCCCAGATGAAAAATAGCAAAAAATATAACCTGTAAGGAGTTGAGTGTTACAAAAAGGGAAACAAAATAACACTTGAAGTATCTGTAAATCTTTAAAGATGCTCATTAATGACTGTATACATTGCACTTTTATGTTTACTTGATGACTTTATAAAAGAAAAAAACAAAACAAAACAACAACTCATAATTCTCTTGATCCTTAAATGTTTTTTCTTCTTCTTTTTTTCTTTTTTTTTTTAGCTTGTACATACCTGAGGCATCCAGGCTCACCACCTCTGAGAGGTTGCTGTAGGGGCCCTGTCCCGCTTTGTTGACACAGGCCACCCTGAACCTGAAGGAGCCCCCTGCTGGTAAGTCGGTCACATTGTAATAACAGTCTGCCACCCCAGTGGCCACAATCAGCCAATTGGTCTCACCTGGGGACAGTGAAAGAAGGAGTATTTCAATCATTTATTCAAGTAAACATAGCAGTATATAACTATAAAAAAAATACACCGAATACAACTTTACCACAAAGCATACACTGCAGATTATGTAACTCTTTCAAATCCTACATGGGTTTTCATAAACTAAAAAAAATGCATGTGGTCATTTGAAAGTGTTGATATGGACAAAATAAGCAGATAAACACTGAATCAGTGTAAACACAGACCCTCTGCTTTCCTCTCCAGAGAGTATGTACAAGGGGCCACGGTGTCCGAGGGCCTCCACAGCACCAACACCGTGTTGTTATACTTCTGAGGGATCTCAGGGGTCCCAGGGCGATCAGGTAGGCCTGTAAAACAAAAAAATATTGGTATGAATAGACTACAAAACTGCTGAATCGAATTAGTAATACACCTGATACAGTTATAAATGTGTCATGTGCAACAACTCGAATGGTTTGCAACACTTCACAGACGAAAATAGTGTCTCAGTTCTTACGAGCAAGAGATATTGTGCAGGAGCTGGACACAGAGGCCAGCGGGTTTGTAGCAACGCATTCATAGACCCCTGCATCCTTTTTAGTGGTCTGCATGATCATCAGTAGCTGCCGGCCATCAGGGCAGGCAATCATATTCATCCTGGCATCAATCTCCAGGGGCTTCTTATCTGTGAAAACATGCATTAAAAATGATCAAGAGATGTAAAGATGAAATAATTATTAGACACCAATCACACATGACTAAGGAATCCCAGTTGTTTGTTATCTTCAGCAATATTTATCCGCACTGTATGTCACCTCTGTTGCCATGGTACCATATGTTAGTATGCAGCGAGACGCAACATATGTCTCCGCAATCACGGGCTGTTGAATAATTATGTAAATCATTGTAAATATGCCAGGAAAGGGATTCTGATCATCCATCTGTGATGCCCTCTGTTTGGTAATAGAGCCTTATTTACATGAGACGTATTTACCTTTCATCCAGGTGATGTGTGGGTGAGGGCTTCCTGCTGGCAGACAGCTGAGTGTCACTGGATCTCCCTCCAGCAGGATGTGATCTCTCAGCTTAATATGGAACACTGGAGGGAAATCTGTTAGGAAAAAATATCGGACCAATTAAATCACATCTATACTGTATTATGATACATCCTGTGTTATGATGTATTATGAAAAATAGTGACTTCCTAAAGTCTCTGCTGGTTGCTTGGCTACTGCACCTGTACTGTCACCGAAAGCAACACTGCCAGGCCTAACTTTGCTAAGCTAACCGGCTACTGGCTCAGGCCTCATATTTAATGGACAGATAGGCAGAGAGAAGTCGTCACATCTAACTAAGAAAAGAAACTCTTAAAACATCAAACTGTTTTCATCACGTTACCAATGACGTCACAATATCTTCATGCACACTCTTGTATGACTTACCAGAAGCCAGTTTGGAGTACTGGCGAGAACGTAAGGAACTATTTTCCCGGGAGATTGCTGTCGGTATGTCGGGCTGCGACACTGTCTTGTCGCGCCTCCCTCTTGTCAGGCCCCATCGATCCCAGCGAGATCTGCGCTCACTCTCCACACCTTTATGAGAAATATAAAGAAACAGCTCCATAAATCGTCTCGCTTTTAAAAAAAACTGTGACTGATAGTTCTCTGGTCAAACATGGTTCCAAGAAGAAAAGGTATTGTCCCATACCCTTTGATATTTCTGATTTCAGGCTGGACATAGAGTCCAAAGACTCAGATGAGGCACCGTTATTGGCCTGAGATGCCAGTTGGTTCTGAGGAATACTGGTGACCTTCATGGCACGGCTCTCTGACGTTGAACGACGAAGCATGGCAAGAATGGGTGTCCTCTTTGGTTCCTTTTCATCCGATGCTTTTCTTTCCTCGGAGTAGCTGCGAATTCTCGTGGAGATCCCAGCCACTGTTGATTCAATCTTCCTTCGCATTGCCAACACTGGTGATTCATTAGGTTTCTTGAGCTCTTTTTCATCATGTTCCGCCGATTTATCCCCTCCGCCGTCCATTCTCATCATTTCTACTTCTTTCTTTTCCTGAGATCCTCTTCGCCCAAGAGTCCAAGAAAGTCTGTGTTTCGAAGCAGCTGAATCTTCCTCTTTTGTGTGTTCGTCCTTGCGCTCTGTTGATGGAGTTCTCTTCAAGCGCAAAGAGAGCCTTCTCATAAAGCCTTGGTCTTTTTGAGCTTCACGAAGGTCCTGGACGGACTTTGACTTCTCCTCAAGTCTCCTCGATGCCAGTTCTAATGGCGCCCCCATTGGCCCAGGTCTGTATATCTCTTCACCCGTTTCAGTAGAGTCTAAGGCAGAAGCTTGTGGTTTATCATCGTTCTTTGACCGGGAGAGAAATTTTAGACTTCTTGAGAGGGAAGATTCACGTTTCTTGAAACGGGCCTCAAAGACCTCTTCGGACGTGATGTCCTCTAAGTCAGCTCCTGCTGGGAGCTCTTGATGGGATGAGGAATGTGAAATGGTCTTTGGCGGACTGGGTTCTTTTGTGATCATTTCTGGTGACGCCACCCTCGAGTACACAGCAGGGTGCTCAGTGGTTGACAGGACAACTGTCTTTGGCGAAGCAGGTAAATCAGAGGATATGCTGGTAGGTGGAGATGTTTCAGTTAAAACTGAGGTCGACGAAGTGGCTGGAATAACAACGGGTGTAGAAGGGCCTAAGTGTGGGTCATTAGAGGGCTGTTTTGCAGGGACCATGATGGTCTGCATAATACTGGCATATGCCGAAGTCCTTCCATCTGGAAGAACAACTCGAGTGGGAAGCGAAGGTGGCACATACGTCGAGACAACATTTTCTGGGGGATGGGGATACTCTTCTGTTGGTCTCACCATCACTGAGCTTGTGCTTATGGTCATCTCAGAGGATTTCACAGGGACATTTACTTTCTCTTCTACATGTTCTACAGTAACACCAACATTTTCTTTCACACTGGATTCAACAACACAGTCAACTCTTTCCTCTTCCTTTTTCATAAATTCTTCTCTTTCTTCTGGCACCTTTTCTCCCTCTTCCATTTCCTCTTCCAGTTTAGAGCTTTGGGCCGTAAGAGGAGGTGTAGGAATCCTCTGGCCCATGAACTCCGATTCAAGCATTGGTTCTTCTGAAATACTCA
This sequence comes from Embiotoca jacksoni, assembly GCF_022577435.1. Taxonomy (NCBI): domain Eukaryota; kingdom Metazoa; phylum Chordata; class Actinopteri; family Embiotocidae; genus Embiotoca; species Embiotoca jacksoni. Next base: position 17,535,840 of record NW_027185340.1, on the reverse strand, counting down.
TGTCTTTCTCTGAGAAGCCACTTGTGCTCGATCTCTCATCAAAATTACTATCCGTCTTTTCATTTATCGTCTCATCGGGCTTCGTCTCTCTGTCCATTAATGATTCCTCGCTCTCTGTTTTGGTTGGACTCTCCTGCACAACAGACTCGGGAGTTGGCGGTTTTGGCGAAGGTTCCCTCGGAGTCACAGGACGGGAGTCAAACTTGATTTGCTCCGTTAAAGACGACATAGATATAGCCTCCTTCAGCCTTCTCTCTTCTACCTGTGCCAAGGGAATCTCCAGAGGAGCTCCTGACCGACGGTGTAACGGTATGGGTTCTGAATCACCCTGACTGAAGGAAGTACTTTTGCGTAAAACTTTGGGTTTGGGAACTTCATCCCTTGGGAAATCACTGGATGCAGCTCTAGTTAATGGAGGTGGGCCCAGACGAGAAGTACGAGAGTAGCGATCTGAGGATATTGCACGTTTTTCATCTCCCATTCCTAGTGTTTCCAGCAGAGGTCCTCTCAGTCCACTCATCTTGTTGTCAACAGAGCCACCACGAAGCAGTCGCTGTCTCATCAGCTCCAGTTTAAGGGCATAGTCTTCTTGACTCATCTTGGCAGTTCCCGGGCTGGTGCTCCTCCTTGGGAGCTCCATAGAAACAGCTTTCTTCAGAACTCTCCTGCCATCCTCTTGGTTTCCTTCTCCAGTGCCCTCCTCTGGTGTAATCCGGAGCAGCAATGCACTGTCAGCTGAGCCGCCACGTCTCAGCTCCCCTCTTCGTCGGCCACCTTCTGGTTTGTCAGATTCCATGCTTGAGCCCCTTCTCAGGGGTTTTCTAGACAGCTCTGACTTTTGGGGCAATTCAGCTGGTGATTCTTCATCTGAGGAACCCTTGTCATTGTCTTGTGATGACCTTTTCCTCAGGCGGCCTTTACTTGCGACTTCGACCCCTTCTTTCTCCATTCCTTTGGGGTCCACCTCCATTGCATCCTGGGCTTGAGCGGGAGACCCCGACCATTTACTGGTTCCATTCTGCTTCTCTGTTTCCTGCTCATTGGTCTGAATGTCATTCAGTGACATCCTTGATCCAGAGAATTCCATGTTAAGTGGCATTGGAATAAAAGGCACTTCATCAATGTCCTCATCAGAATCGGAGGATGAAGATTGCAAAGGTGAACCCTCTTTAAGGTGCCTTGGAACTGCGATGGAGATATGGCTGGAGGAATCATTCAACAACTCGGGTATGGATCTCATGACCATTTTTGATTTATAGCTGATAAGGGACCGCTAAAAAAAAAAAGAAGAGGAAATGTGACAAAGTAAGCATCATAATGTGACCATTTCAAAATGTATTCTGGCTGTACTGCAACATAGAAAATTAGGAAATGAAACATCCCTCACCTGCCATTTTCTGCGAGACACAAACTTCTTTAGGGCTTCTGTACTTATGGCCTTCCCCTTATTAAGAGTCTGTACAGTAAACAGACATAACGTTTAAAAGAAAAACATTGTGATCAAATAAAATTAATGAGAGAAAGAAATCATGGAGGATTAACACTACAGAGTGCTTTGTCTCACCTTGAACCAGGGGTGTCTGAGACATTCCTGAGTATCAGGTCTCCTAAAAGAAAATAATGAGATATTTCAGTTTTCCATTTCTGCACATTTGTTCCATTATCCAGCCTAATTAACTAAGCTGTCTCAGCTATATACAGTATAAGAAATGAAGCGCACCAGACTGTTTTAGACTTGCAGACAGGGATTCGATAAATGGGGGGAAAAAACGAATTAGAAGTATAACAGATAAGCATCTAAAATTGAAACAATATAATAAACATGAACGCCTGTTGACTTAAATTAAACAGGTACTCATGGTCTTAAAAGATGGTAGAGAAAAATGTGATGTTTAAACAGTGATACATATTTTACTGACTGGTTTAAACAGCTCTGGAGGTGGGATAGAAATAACAAATGAAATTCTGAATGAAATTGGTGCAGACAATTTACCATTTAATTTAGATCTAGAAAGATATAGATCTAGTAACGATACTCACAGCCTGTCTGCTACCAGCAGCTTTATTATGAACCCTTTAGCCTCTCGGCAAAGGTTAGCAAACATGCTCTCCTCGAAGGCCACATTATAGTTCCTGATGTTCAGTACGGAGCTGCGATCGTTCTCCCCAGCAAATGGAGAAACTCCTGTCAGACTGATAACAGAAAACAAACAGTCATATTCACTGGTGAAGCTACAGATTTTCCTGAGCAGACAGATAACTCTAAAACTTTCATTGATATTTAGCATCCTGAAATACATTTAGTAATAAAGACAATAATGATAACTTTACTCACCACAGATACGTTATAACTCCAACTGGCCTAGGAAAGTAAAGAAGAGAAAAGGTGTTTTAAAAACTAGCAAATAAAAAAAAAATAATAATAATAATTTTATTGTAAAGGATAGATACTCTACCATATGTCTGTTGCTTTTGAGACCGGCGTCTGATTGACGATTTCTGGTGCGACAAATTCCGGTGTGCCATATTTGCAGTATTGGGCGTCATCGGGTGTGATCTCTATGGCGTTGCCAAAATCACAGATACGGATCTGATCACCGTGGGGTTCTGCCATGAGGATGTTATCAGGCTGATGAAAGAAAGAAAAAGAAAATAATATCCAATCAAGTTCTGCCATCAAATGTAAAAACAAAAACAGTTCCGGTACACTTAAACTGAAATAGATTTTCATTACAACCTCTGTTGAAACTGTGGAAGAGGATCTATGAAAATCTACCTTGATGTCCAGGTGTATGATGTTTGAATGATGAAGGTAGTCCACTCCCTCAAGCAGCTGTCTAATACATGAACGCACCTGATGAACACAGAATAGTTGTTATTGCTTAGATAATTAAATTACATTGGTTATGTCTAGTGGTGAGGATTTCCTGAGCAGACATAAAACAGAGGACTTACATCAGACTCCATGACTATGGATTTCCTTGTAAATCTGTCCAGCAGCTCCTCGTGGCATCTTTAAAGATTAATTAAGGCAATTTTTTTATTGAAATGAAACGTAATTTTTTTTTTTTTCAAATATTTTACTTGGTTACTCTTCTTTGGATTCCTTGTCACTTATTTCCCAAGGTTAAATGTGTTCTCTGCAACAAAAACGCTGTGGTTCAATTGTGTAATAAGGATACATTTCAGTAATGATGACAACAGCATTCTTCTTCTCGAAGGCATCGTGAAAGTAAAGGACTCTCTCGTGGTCCATCTTGGAGAGCAGGTTCATCTCTCTCAGAGCAGAGGCCTTCTTCTTGGCGCGTGTGGAGACGAACTTTGCAGCGTACTCCATTTTGCCCGCCTTCTGGGTCACACGCTTCATGTAAGAAAATGCACCTCTGGAGAAAAAAAATCAGGAGGAAACAATTTCAATCTTATTTTAATGTTTCTTAATTCTGGGCTCATTTAAAATCTGATCAAAATATTGGCTTGAAGACATGAAGAAATATGGTGTTTCTTATCTTGGATAATAAATACAAACTGGTTACAGTGCAGAAAGTGGTTTTCTAGCATTATAGTGCATTTATGGGATTTCAATTGCGAGCTTAGAAATAGCTTACCTTCCAAATTCCTTGTGGACGTCATAGTAGTCAGTCAGTCTGCGCAATTTCCTTAGAATAGTCCCCTCGTCGTCCATCGGATCTTCCTTACTTTTAGCTACAGTTATGGACGAGTCTTAATTAGATTACCTGCTTGTTCAGGTGAACTCCTTCACTTTGTTTGTTGGCTGTGCATTCAATAGTTTTTTTTTATGGCTCAGACAGATTGACTTCTTACCTTCATGCACGGTGAGTTCAGCTTTACACGACACAGATCCTGCTAAGTTCCTGGCAGTGCAGGTGTACACGCCCGAGTCCTCTGGACGAGCATTTAGGACCACCAGGGAACACTCATTATCATCATACACAAATGTGTAATGACTGCTCTCCGACAACAGGATATCATTCTGAAAAAAATAAATCATACGTTTGATTTATTATTACAAATGTTATATTACAAAATCTTCAAAATCTCTTTTGGCGAATTCAAATTTGACCAGTTTAACACATTGTATTCTTGACATATATTGTACTCAGCAGAAAGCTAGTATGAAAGCATTAAAAATGACTTTTGAAAGTGTCTAAAAATCCTAATGTCTTTGCAATAAACAGCTAAATATGTAAAAACCTTGAACCACAGGATGTCAGGAATGGGTCTGCCCTCCACAACCACAGCAAAGCGAGGAGTCTCCCCAGAAGAAACATCCAAGTCTTCCATAATGGTCTCAAAAGTTGGTGGAGCTGTGGATGTGACAAGCGGAAATGTTAATGATCTGTTATAACTTTAAATGAGTCAATTCATACTCGTAAATAGGGTTAAAATACTGTAAAATGGTTAAAAAGATCATATGACGAAGACTGTATAAAATGTGTTCAAAAAATTGTTTATAAGAGCAGGAACTCATATTATGCTAAAATGGGTAAAAAAAACAAACTGAGACAGTTATTTATTCATTGTTTATTTCATTCATTTTTGTTAAAAGTTAATTCACTATTGCATTGTCAATCATCTGCTGAATAGCCTGATCAGCTATCCCGAGATCAATTGCTTTTGTCTTCACCTGCATACCTGGTGACTTCGCTGTATTTTTTTCCTCGTTCCAGTAAATGCGTTCACTGAGGAAACTCCACCACTTCACTGTCGTGGTTATTTCTCCCCGTTTTCAGGACGACTTAGCTCGGTAGGGAAGTATAGATCTACTGCCTACCTGCCATCTCCACGTTGAAGGCGCAGCTGTCACTGCCGTACTTGTTGGAGGCCACGAACATCATCTCGCCGACGTCGGCACTCTTCACTCTGAACAGCTTCAACGTGTGCTGGTCGTCGTCCGGCATCATCATCTCATACAGGCCCGGTTTGCTGGCCAGCACCGCTCCTCTCCTGGAGACCAGAGTATTTTTAAAAACCAGGATCAATACGCTTACAGGTAGGAGGCCAGCAGGCTGTCGCTGCTCGTGTTTTGCACTTGCATGACTGTGAGTCAGAACATAATATTAGATTTTTTTTTTCACTGCTCTGGAATCTTTGATAATAACTTGGAATAAAACAGCTGCTCGAATATGCCTCGTCATGTTTTATTTATGATCGTCAGTCATACACTCTTGACGATCCTGCAATGCACCGGGGTTGGGAAAGTGGATACTTTAGCACCAAATAACACAACAATAAACTAAAAGTATAATAGTTAAATAGATTAAATCTTAAAAACTATAAATACAACTGCATTGTCACTAAAAAACGTTTTTCTTCAGAGAATTTAAAATGAAATATTAATTAAAAAAAAAACCTATTTAAATGTACTTTATTTTACACGTTGAAAAAGTAAAGTATATTTGGGGATTAATACTTTAACTAGAGTCATTTCTTTTCTAATAATAATAACTTGGCAACAGAGACACACACACCTCTTCCAGACAACTGTAGCGTTGACATGATTGAGAGTAACTGGGATGGTGACCGACTGGTTTTCCATCACATATACAATTTCTGGCTTGTCAACAATCACTGGAGCCTCCTGAAGGTAGGGACCTTAAGGAAAATCACACAGGTAATATTAATACCTGTGATATAAATCTGTGACGCATATTGATGGATTGGATGGAAGGATGCTCTAAAAATCCTTGACCTACCTCGGTCCAGGAGCTGCACCGGGTCGGTGGTCGGCGAGGGCTTGCTGAAGGCCTTGGAGGTGATGGTCAGGACCCTGAAAGCGTAGCGCACACCTTTGGAGAGGGTCGTGATGGTGTAGGTGGTCTCCTTCAGGCCAGAGGCGATGATGATCCACTGGATGGAGCCTAAGGCTTGCTGTTGGATGGCATACATCAGGGAGCTGGGATCTGGAAGAAGAAGGGTTTTGATCCAAAATGCAAAAATAGATTAAAAAAAAAATTTGGGAAACTCATAGCTTCCAAGAAAGCTTAATTTTATCTGGAGTTAGAGTTTACATAGTACGTTAGGATGTTAAGTTGGGTACCTCATTAAATTTGTATTCTACAATCCCTTTTCCAAAAAAAGTTGGGATGCTCTGCAAAATGTATGTAAAAATAGAATGTAATGATTTACAAATCCTGTAAACCCACATTTAACGGAAAATAGACCAAAGACAACATGTCAAATGTTGAAATGGAGAAATGTTGTTTTATGAAAATGAAATGCTCATTTTGAATTTGATGGCATTTGATATGTTGTCATTGGTCTACTTGCAATTAAATATGGGTTTATGTGATTTGCAAATCGTTGCATTCTGTTTTTATTTAAATTTTACACAATGTCCCAACTTTTTGGGAAATGGGGTTGTATATACTTTCTGGATGTTCAGAATATTAGAAATACATGGAAAGTTTTTTTTTAAATCTCTTCAGCTCTACTCTCTTGCACCATGAGGCGAAATCCTTTTTTGTAGACTGAGAAGAAAGTTTTCAAATGCTCAATTTCATAGTATTTCAGAGTTTATTGAACGGATTTTGTGCAATATTAAATGTATTACAGTGTTTTTGTGCATGTTTCCATCGTGAGCTGCTGCAGTCTTTGCATTGATCCAGCATCCTTCAATTCAGACAAGTTCCATGCCAAAAGCGATACAGAAGTTTTACCAGATCCAGAGGAGAACAACTGAGCAGGCTGATTATACAGATATGAGATCGACACGTTAAATTACCATCAGATTAAAGTAAAGTGCTGCTGTCAAAAGAGGATTTTTGTTAGAATGTTAAATGTTTATGCATTATATCATCAGAAAAAATAAAAAATATAATTTACTTGTTTTATCTGGGGACTAAAGCCTATCTGATTGCTGCTCTTGCGTACCAATAGAAGGGTCCAGCCTTCTCGGTTTTTTCCAGCTTAAGGTGATCGTTTTACCCGTGATGGACTCGATCACTGGAGTCCCATCAGGAGGGTCAGGCAGGATGTCTGAAAATCACAACAATGGATTTATTCCTCTGATATGGCCTTATCCAAGTCATTGTTACACATTGCATTGGTCTACTGTGTATTATTAACCGCAATTATGTAATCAAAACCTGTCTTTGTTCTTTTCTTGAGGTACATGCCAAAAAGAGAAATACAATTACCTGTCACATAGAGATGAGCGTAGCAGGTGGCCTTGCCTACTTTGTTGGAGATGACACTCTTGTAGACACCACCGTGGGCGTGACACACAGAGCGAATGACCAGGCTGTGGACATCACGAACTGCAGAAGGAAGCACAGAAGGAAGAGTGAAAAGATGTGATGTAGGCTAAGTATGAAGTAGTTGCATATTTCTGCCACTTAGATTACTACATTCAACATGACATTGTAAATAATAATAATAATAATACTAATAATAATAAAATAACTGTAAAAATAATTTGGCATAAAATATGAAACTTCATGGATAATGAAAGTACTTTAAACTACTTAAGTTGAAATTTTCCAGTTTACTTGAAAGGTGACTGCTCTTGCTGGTAATGATTTATCTCTTTCAACAGAAGGTGGAAGCAGTGCGGTTTTGTGATAACCATGAAAAAAAAATTCCCCAACTTTAACTAAGTAGTTTTAGTTACCTAACCCACGCACAGATAAAAAAAAATGCTCATATTATTTCATTTTTTTAATTGTCATATTGGTTATTTCAAGCAAGGCACTGACAGGCACATTTACTGTTCATCAATGAAATAGTGTTCTCAGTGCTTTATTTTCATTTTTAATAGAATATTAATTTGACTGTTTTCTTTATAACAAAAAAAAAATTTTAAGTAATGAAAGACCAATTGGAAATAAATTGCAAATTGTGCATTTGCTTTGTAAACAACCACAAATATTGATGGCCTGAACATCAGGTGAATGTGGATCTATTTGGAAACACCTACACTGTGTCATCTTTCTGTCCTCGGTGCTTTCGATCTTCTTGCCATTATGGAACCAGACAATGGTCGGGTACGGCAAACCGGCCACTTTGCATTTGAGAACAGCCTCCTTGCCCTCAATCACATCCAGGTCGTAAAGGGGTTTGATGAAGTCAGGCATGGTGAAACGCTCCACCTCATTCTCCGGGACCTCCGGCTCCTCCGGGATGGACGGCATCTTCTCCAGTTTAGCCCTAAGGTGAAGGGAAGAACGGAACAGATACATACAAATGGCACGACCTTGCGAGCTTTAGTGGATGATCCATAAACTATCCGTGAGCTAACATCCAAGAAATAACACGATCTCACATCTGTGAGGAGATGGCTGGCCGAGGTTCTTGTATGTAAAGCTCAGCGGAGCTCTCTGCGTCGCCGTGACCGTTACGAGCCGTGACAGTGTAGAAACCTTCATCCTCGTTGGTCACGTGAGAAATGATCAGAGAATACCGGCCGCCCTCTTGAAGAATACGAACGTCCTCGCTTTCTTGGAGTGGATGGTCTAAGGAGGAAAAAAAAAAAGACAATTTGTAGAACAGTTTAATACCAAAAGGAGTTATAAATCATTAAATCAACAGCCAGGAGGGTTAGAACCACAAAGATGGAGATACGGGTGGTTCCAGCGACAATTTCTAAATCCTAAAACTGTAGATACTGTAGATCCCAACGACACTATGAAGTACGGTCGTACCAAAGTGACTCCAGAGGACCTTGGGAGGTGGCGTCCCGCTGACTTTGCAGTCGAATCGAGCGTTACGCCCCTCAATCACTTCCAAAACGTCCAACTTGCGAGTAAAGAGAGGCTCAAAGGAGGGAATGACTTTGAGTTTTCCACATGACGTCACTTCCTCTGAGAAAGTAAAAAATTATATTTTGTAAGTAGAAGAAGAGAGAGAAAGGACATTTTTATATCGCACATATTGTGATGGACATTCTTGTCTACCTTTAGCTGTGCTGAGCTTGCACATGTACGTCCCGCTGTCGTCCTCGTGTACGGAGTTGAGGAGCAGTCGGCACTTCCTTCCGTCGAAGTGCATCTTGCAGTTGAGCAACGCCGGCTGGATCAGTTTCCCGTCGGCAAGCCAGTCCACGTCGGTGTCCTTCGGTCCGATGGCGTGACACTCGAACAAAACCGTCTCCCCGGCCTTGGCTGTGATGTCCCTGACCGGGCGGATGACGGCGAGGCCGGGTTCAACTGGTCGAGCTGGGTATAATTAAAGGACATTTTCTGAAGAGTGTCGTTAAGTGATACCTAAACGTCCACAGGTAAACTTATTTACTCACTTGGAGTTACGGTATCAATACGGGGAATCACAAACAATGTTGAATACAATTCATTTGACAAAACTACCAAAAGATCAAATCCATTATTAGTCACTAGACGGTAGCGAAAGCGAAATGTGGACAAACACATTTATTACAATAATACATCAATTAAAACATACCTTTCACGTCCAGCTTTCCTTCACACTGTTTTGTCCCATACTCATTAATGATCCTGCAAATGTAAATTCCAGAGTCCGACTTCAACACCGACTTGATGGTCATTTTAAAAATGTTTTCTTCCACCTCACGAACGATGTGACGTGGGCCTGTTTTCACCGTGACTCTGTCCCTCAGCCTGCAAGAGAGTAGAAAGAAGGGAAGGTAAATCAGTCACACGAATCCATTCACTTAAATTCAATTTATGTGATGAAGGACGACCAAACGGACGCATGTTTCTACTACGAGGTCTCCTCTGGCTGGTATGACGGGGACAGAGAGTGGGACACGTAGTCTAGGACTTTCTTTTCTGCTACCGTCTGTTATAACAGAACCTGTCAGAGAACCTGAATGAATTAGCCTATCTGTGTCCTCTGTATTAAAATATAAGGTTGGCCTTCCTTATTTATTTCTTATTGTCAAAAATATCATCGAAGAAATCCATTTCAGTTTTTTCCAACATCCAAAGTAGGTCTATCACTTTTTATTTTACACACTGTTCCAAAACAGGAAACATTTAATCTTCTATAAACAATTATTCATTTGAATCCAAAATGCACAGTTAAACAGCAATTACAAGGAATCATTTCTAGTTTGCATTCATTGCGACTTTTGTTTAAAAAAAAAAAAGTGCCAGCTCCATTTAGTGTGTGTATTTTACCGGTTAATTTCCAAGTGAAATCAGATACCAAACAGTACTGCTGCTCAGGAATTAGCCGAATGGATTGTATCGGTGTTAATACTGTATTTTATTTCGATGTAACTGCTGCATTTTGCAGCCGTATGGGGCTGACGCAAAACCAAGTACAGTGACCAGGATCATGAAGGAACACGTCACCTTGTCAACAGTGTGCATCACTGATATTTTAGTAGTTTCTCAACAATAACTGCACTCTAATGGCACACAGAAATAAAATATATTAGGCTTCAGCCTTTTCATGAAATTTGTTGACAATAAGAAAGCCAGTCTTTTCATTCAAAGCTTTCAATAAACACTGGCTGGGAGGAAATATAGGTAAGTGCTCTTCAAACACTACAGAATCCGACCCATCTGAAAAAAGTGCAGTCAGCCCTTCTTTTAAATGGCCTCAGCGTTCCAGATTTTAGTCTAAGAGCTCATTAGTTTAGCAAGATTTGTGTTTTTCGGTGCTGAGCTGCAGCATGGTAAATTGAAAAGGCTTGTTATTCTTCTCTATTAAAACTCCATCCATCCATTATCTGTACCAGCTTTACCGGGGGAGGGGGGGGGGGGGGGGCTTAAGCCTATCCCAGCTCACTTTGGGCGAAGGCAGGGTACACCTGGATAGGTCACCAGTCCATCACAGGACCAACGGAAACAAAGACCATTCACGCTCTCATTCACACCTAAGGGCAATTTGTAGAACCACCAATTAACCTGAGATGCATGTTTTTGGATGGTGGCAGGAAGCCGGAGTACCCGGAGAGAACCCACGCAGGCACAGGGAGAACATGGAAACTCTGCACAGAAAGGCCCAGGCCCAGAATGGAACCCGGAACCTTTTCGCTGTGAGGCGACAATGCTAAGCACTGCACCGCTGTGCCGCCCCTTTATGAAGACTCTTTTCTGTTATCCTGGAGATCGCTAGGCTCGATAAACATTGGGTTTCCACCTACTTTAACAGATGATTGCAGCATGCTCGAAAACAAATTACGCAGTCAGGACAATTTGTGATGATAAGAAAGCCTTTCAATATCCCATGCGAGCAAATGAGTTTAAGTAGTTTGATGATGAAGTCAGGGGACCTACCAATAGAGCATGGGTTTGGGTTGTCCACTTATTCGGACAGACATGGTGACTTCCTGTCCTTCAATGACATCTTGATCACTCATTGTTACCTGTTTAAAATTGAATGCAGGTTAGAAGCTGAGAGCTGCATTTTTCCTGCAGGTTTTTATTTGACAGATGTGTTGATGGAATGACCACACAGCAGATAATACGTTCATACAGGGAAAATTAATATTGATAGAATCGACAACAGCCTGTACAAAACACATTTCCATGCAGTATTTTGTGCACCAGTCTGGTCACAAATGCAGTTAAAATGTCAATACTTAACATACAAAGGTCAAACTCGGAAAGGGAATTATGCAATCAGCCCTGTACAGTCTCACCAGGAACACCGGGGGTTTCCTGAATCGTGTGTCAATAGTTCGCCTTGGCTCCGGCCCTCCGAAATCCATAGCTTCCTCTAGGGGACTCAGATACTCTTCATCCGATGTAATAGGGCTGCTGATCTCCATTGGCACACCCAGGTTTCCCTTTAGCTCCTGCACAGACTCTGTAAAAACAACAACAAAAAAAGGATCTCCTCTGTTTCCTGTTGTAGTTTGATACAATCCTGTTTAAGTCAAATTTGTACCTTTTCACTTTGCCTCTGTCAACTGTGATTTGGGTTTACAGAGAGCAAAGAGCCCAACGAGCAGTTCAAAGACTTTGTGTTTTACAAAAAACAAAGCCACCCTTCAAAATATAATTAGAATCTTGAGATGCCAAATGTAAAATCCAAACAATAGTGTATTCACAGTGAGTAGAGCCTGCGAGCATCAGTGGGCAATTTATAGGTTCAGTTTTTGCCTCAGAGTTGCTATGGTAACTATAAGTGAGGTTATTCAGCTGGAATATATGGCACACACATTTTGCTCAGAGATAATGACATGGGAGCAGGAGAGAAATCAGCTGCAACACAATGCCAGTGTGGGAAGAGAACACTAACTGTTTTTATTTTTAGTTTAAGATGGTTTAAAAAAAAAAAAAAAAAAGGGGGATTTTTCAAATCAACACCGTGAATTGAAAAATATTGTCAAATACACAGGCCTGTTTTTGGAATATGTATACATTTTTAAATCAACGCAGGGCGAAGAAATAAAGGCTCTGTTCAACTCTGCGAGACTATAATAACAATTTACAATTTATTCCAATAACTGACTTCATCCAAGTTACATTGGCAGACTGATATCCCAGTGTAAAAGATAATTAAATTAGAAACAGTGAATTCCTTGTTCCTGCCCATAATTTCTTATTTGGTTGAGGTGCCCTAATTCACAATAAATAACTGCTATTTTTGTGGATACGCAATTAAAATCTGCATTATAGAGTCATTTTTACAAAGTAAGCAAGTAATAAGATTACCTTCGCATTATAATGTTGATCAAATCCTTTAAGGTTGTGTTTCATGTTGTGACTCATCACAAAACCGTGGCTCTCTATTCTCAATAAAGCTTGATCGGATATATCGAAAGTCAAACTTACCTGCTTTAACTATAAGGGTTGCACTGCTCGAGGCTCTGCCCATCTGATTAACAGCAGTTACGCAAAACTTTCCACCATCACTTGTTTTTGCCGATTTGATGAGCAGACTATGCCGTTCGCCCTCCACTTTGACAGCATAATTTGCAATGTCAGTGATTCCAGCGTTGTCTTTAGTCCAGGTGACTTGAACAGAGAAAACACAGGAAACAAATAAATACACTTCCCGATCAGTTGCTCAAAATCCCCTCTGAGGGTTTTTACTGTTAAGAACACCAAGAACATCATCTTACCTTCAGGAAAAGGGGTTCCAGCAATTATACTTTTTAGTAGCACATCTGCACCGGCAGATGCTACGGTGTCCTGGAGGAGAAACTCGAACACGGGAGCCTCCATTGGGTCTTCTCCAGCAGACACATAAGAGTCATCGGAAGAATCTGCACATTTTGACGAAAGAACAAGCTTTAAGTCATTTGTTATCTTGTGATATAGTTAGTGGAAATAACTATCTAGGAAAGAATGAGTCATTGGAACTTCACACCACTAAAGAAAGCTTAATGAAAGAAGCACAACAAATCTAACCTAACTCTGGCGACAGGGGTCGAGGGCGCCGGTTCTTTCCTTTGGTCTTATGCTGTTGTCCCCCTTTGGCACCGGTACTCATCTGCTGAGGCTCTTTTGTGGTCACGGGAACATCTTCCATTTTTTCATCTTCAACGATAATTGTGGGGACTCTTATCTTTGAGGTCGGTTTAGATAGCTCCACTTCCATTATTTCTTCTGTTGGAGTAACTGGCATCGTTCTCTGAGGTTTTGGAGGAGGTTGAGGGTGAAGATCTTGTACAATGACAGCCTTTCTTTGGACCAATGGACTCGCTGGTCTGTTTTCAATTTTTCTTAACGCCACTTCTATGGGCGTCTTCCTCCCTGAAGTCTCATCCTTTTGTGATGCTTGTGCAAGAGATGGTTGGATGTGTGGGGATTCTTGCATTCGAGATACTCTTTGCACAAGCGGACTTGGTGGCCTTCGTTCAACCTTGCGTAATGTCATCTCCGTAACATTTCTGCTTGGGGAATCTTCCCTTTGTTGATGATATAATGCTGGTGATGAAGATCTCTGAATGATTTCTATAATGGGACTGGTTCTATTCAATTCTCTCACTGACCTTTGTCCTGGTAAGTCAGATAACTGCATTGACTGTGGGGTGCCTGCAACCTCTCCAAATCTACTAACCGTTATGGCTGTTGAACCAATGCTTGCTGTCTTTTGTGGTTGGGATTTATGCAGCTCTTGCTGTGTTTGCTGTTGCTGCTGCATTTGTTGCTGACTTAATCCCTTTCCCTCTTGCTCTTTCGCCCACTGGACACGTTCCCTTTCTTGGAGCTTTTGTAGGACTTGCGGAGGAATAGGTTCAATTTTCCTGAAAGGCTGGCGTTGCTTGCCCTTCAGGGTGAGCTGTTCCGTTGAAAAGGATTTCTTCATATGAGGTTTTCCAACAAGTTTTTTAATGCGCTGGAGCTCCTCAGTGAACTTGTTCTCAATGTCCTGTACTTTTTCGGAATAGCGATGTTTCTCCTCCAGTGAAGCAGCTCTCTGTCTAAATATAGATCTCCGTTCAGCAGCATCCTCTTTTAGAGCCTCCCTAAGATCTTCCCTTGAACTTTCTCTAGAGATGCCCAACCGGCTTCCTCCGTCATCTGAATCTACAGATCCAGCATGATTGAACCCTGCCCAAGATCTTCCCGAGATGGAACCTTCTGGAATATCAAGACTTCGCCTTCGTTCCTCTAACCCGCGGACCTTCTCAAAAACCTTTGAGCTTACCCTTGTAAGTTTTGGGGAAGGTCTGGTAGTAAATTCTTTTCGGGAGTATTCACTCAGCGGAGTCTGTGGTCGGGAGTCCTGGGTGTTTCCTTGGGACAAAGATTTTGGCTGCTTAACCTTTTCTTCAAACTCCCCAGGAACTGTGTCTTGGTAATCAGTTGGCACAACAACTTTCTTCCGCAAGCTGAGAGGAGTAGTAGAATCAGAGCGACTTGGCAGTGGAGAGGTGGAGGTACGTTTGACCAGTCTTGGGGATGGGGGTAGGAGGACTTGTGGAGGAGATTCTCTTGAATAATCTTCTGACTGGCTCCTGAAATAGAGGATTTGAAGGAAAATCATTTGGAAAGAGTAAGTTGCTACTATTTCACAACCAGCTGACCATTGTGTTTTAGTGTAAATGTGTCAAAACACCATGGTGTTAGGGTTTTTGGTGTATTTATTGCTTACCTGTTAGAGTGATCCTCATGTCCATGTGTTCTATTGACATCTTCTGCACATTTGTCCCTCACTGTAGCTCATGTAGAAGAAGAGATAAATTGACAAATTTGAATGGTAAAAAATTAGGTGTTGTCTGTGAGGATTGTCACTGGGGCAGATATACATGTTAAATATAAAATTTGAAGCTGCTCTACTCAATATTTTTAAGAGCTCGCTCGTAATGACTCTGCGGACTCTTTCAACTCTAAAGAATTCTCAATAAACCTTGTTTCAGACCATAGCAGGTCTGAAACAAGCAACGTGCTGGTGAACACTTTGGAGAAATAGGACTCTAAGGAATCAAATTCAGGACATATTTGGTTCCTTAGACTCCCAACCAATCGATATGTTGGTTGGAGATCAAATTAGAGCTACAAAGAGAGGGAAAATTGGATATTTATCAGATGTATATAAATAAATGGCAATTTCCTTCTGTGTCTGCTGGATATTTACGTACAGTTGGCATGTTTTGGCAAATGACTTGACCATAAAAAGATAATTATATATATTTGCTTCTCTGTCTCAGAAGTAGCCAAATACAACACAGCGATCAATGAATGCAGCTTTAAGTACAAACAAGCAAATTCTTCCTTTGAAATGTTTTCTACTTTTTAATTAGTGTCTGTAAATGTTATAATACTGTTGAAATGATGGAAAACTGAACTGTAGAAAATATATTTTCAAAAGGAAAAAGCACAAGCTGGAAACACGGTGAGTACCTGTATGCAGAGCCTGGTCCTCAACATCCCCGCTATCTTCTTTGGTCTCAAATTGGTCTTCACCTTCATCCTCTGTTGTTTCGGAATCTGAAAACACGTAAAGAATGTATTTAATTACAAAAGGAAAGATTGTACCATCGCTCATCTTTTGGCAAGAATGGAAAATGATATTTCCATAGTGGCAGCGGAAGATGCAAACATGGCATACTGTTACTATAGGAACCAGTCGACTTCTATTTTCTATTCAGGTGACTCTGTGATGATAATTGCTGAAAGACAACTGAAGATCCAAATGCATGTTGAAGGTTACGCATTTCACTGAAAAAACTAACATTCCCGGCATTGGCTGTAACTCTAGAACCATGCTCAGAAGCATTATGCATATCATATGCTACCAGGTGGTTATATACCCGTTTAATAACTTATAAAGCAGCAGCAAGATAATAAATTCGGACAAGCAGCCAATTAGAAAAGAAAGTCAGGTGGAGAAAAAAGGCAACTTCGTCTTTAATATCATATTTAGTATTGGAAGAAATACGTATCCAAGATTAAATTAAGTTTCTGAAAGTTAAAGTTTAGTTTTCATTGAATTTAATTGGATTTAATATCATATATATTTTAACATAACTTGGCTTGGGAAGTTGTCACCCACAGGATCTCATTAATATAACCAAAGCTGACTGCACAAAATGTTCTGCAGTTGAATTGTTCATGAGTCTTTGTAACTTATAATGATCGCAATAACATCTGTAAATGAATATTAAGGAGGGGAATATATTGGAAAAATAAATATAAGTGTTTCCGTTTTAGCTTATTTCTATATCCATTTTAAACCTAAAGATTTGTTCCTGCTGTATCATCTGATAGATATGACTATTCTTCTCAGACTGAGAGAAAATGCAGTCACCGTTCAGACTCAAAATAGAAAGCACTATTGAGTCATTGGCATCCCAGCAGCTCTCATGAGGTGTTTGCTTCACAGTAGGTGGAATTAAAAAAAAAAAAAAAACAGAGGCTATCTGTTGTTCTCTTGCAGTAAAAGAACACAATAGGATAATGTTGGTCATATTGAACAGGGTAAAGAAACACTAAAAATGGTTGTATGAAATCATAGAAAAGAAAAAAGTCATTACACAGAATATTTGTCTCCTTGATCTTTAGGGGCTTTCTTCTCTAAGTGGTTTATATGCTGCTTACGATTCTACTCATGGCTGTTATCTAAATTCAGTTACAATGCACATTCATGCAATATTCATATCCAATTACTACATTTTAGATTTAAAAAATGTTGCATAGCGTATAAAACATTTAACATATTTTACGGCATGGCACAAACAAAAGCATTCATAAGCAGCGTATTTCGTCCAGGACTCAAATACTGAAGCCATATTCACGTGCCAACATTTTTTACATTTAAATGACAAAATAAATTGTTTGTTGTTGCACTTCAGAGCAACATGACCATTTTCTGACTGACACAATTTTTTTTGTGCCTTTCAAAACCATCACAGGTCATTGTTAAAATATATTTGATCAGATGTGTTAGCTGGGTTAGGCTTAGTCAAAGCCCATATTTTAGGGTAAGTGAAAGAGTACAGTTTTGGTTGAAATAAGTCGTTTGTTAAGAAGTAGAAAAACATCTTTAGTTGGGCCAAAATAACTACTTAATTCAGGATCTTTGTCATCATTGTTACAATAATAAACACAATGTTGAATGACTGTGCTGATGCTTTAAAAAATATATATATAAATTTGGCATGAAGCCTTTGTACAGGCGTTTTATGGGTTAACTGCAATGTACCCTCTCGTGCGGTTTAACTACACATGTAGTAACTTTCTCCTGTTAGTAAACGATATTATATATTTTATACAGCAAAACCAGTACACAGTATACTATACAGATTAATAAAAACAGTATGGAAGTAGTGTGCAATGGAGCAATGTTTTTATGAGCCCATTTGGTTGTACACAGACGTACATGACCACACAGGTGCTACTCGTCACTACCAGTGGTTACCAGTGATTGACAGTTGATGACAGTAATGCACCAAAACATACGTAGCAATGCACAAGACAACTCAAGGATGAAAGAGATGGGAAGCTTGCAAACATGGATGTAAATAATATTTCTAAATATTTTTCAAATGGCTTTTTGTTTGGTCTTGGTGAAACACAGTGCATTTGAATGAGAAACACTGAATGTAACACAAGCACAGAGGCCACTATTGAAGTGACATCATTAAACAACCAAAGTTTATGAACATTCTGTTATCACAACTTCTTGTGATTAAGTTTTCTTGTGATGAAAGGTTTCGACTTCTGGAAGAACTAGACATCACTCAAGTTAATTATCTTGTCAGGGCTTTGATAGTAGCGATACGTTGCAAGTGACTGCGTCGGGTATTAATGTTAATATTTCACTGCAGTTCCAAGACAGCGTGGTTCATGAGCCTATCATTTTGTGCCCCAGCAGAAAACCACAGTGCTGGAGTTACAGCTTCTAAAATGAGATTTACATTCGGAGTACAATCTCACTGTGTCACTGTGAAATCAAAAATCATATCTTTTAATTCTTATTATCTTGAATGGGTTTGTTTATGTTTACTTTAATGTGAACCCTAAATTTGAAGAATTGCAAACATAAAATGATGATTAAATTCAAGAACAGTAACTGTAAACAATGTGAAATAAAACTCTCTTTGTTGTGTTTTCATGTCAAATTTAAATGCCTGAAGTAACAAAAACATCTATTTTACTATACTGTTAGCAGTCTTTTGGAGGACACTGCAAAAGGGATACTCAAGGGGGAAAAGAAACTCCAGAAATGTTCTGCCTAACATCAGTCTGAGAAACATCACAGTGCCTTATGGCGGCATTTTAGGGAAACTGAAAGTTTTCTGCAATTCTCTGAAGTTAGTTCAAAGCTGCGGAGGTGCTTTGAGCTCGGGGGTGTTTTAATCAGAATTCTAAGGCTCCTTTCAAGATGATTATATCCCACAGTAACACTGGTCCTTTTCAATTAAGGCTGGATAGACTAGCTTCAGCTCACATAAGCACTGCCACTGCATCTGCCACTATCAGCTGAGAAAACATTGTGTGGCAGTAATATTGATTAAATGCTTCTTTTAACATTTCGAATGGAATATTTCATATTGTTTTAAGCTCCATATGCAGTAAATTGTTAAACCAGCGAAGAATGAAAAATAAAAGCGATAAAGGTAAATTAAAAGAGCACTTGCCTGATGTTTTCTTTGGTCTGAATGTTTTTCATGGCCACTGTTGGTATGTCCTCGACAGGTATTTTTTGTCTTGGCTTACATTCAGCAGCAGGGTATTCCCCGAGATACACTGGGGGTTCCGAGCCATTACTATTCAGCTAAATAAGAAAAATCTCCAACAAAGACATCAGCAGTTTGGATGTAAAACTTGTTATATACTGTAACTCTGCCAACATACAGGTGAAAGCCTCTCAATCAAACGCCAAAAAAACAAAAAAAAACAAAAAAATACAAAGAAGGCACTTAAGTCCATTACATAACAAGTCAGAGTCTCAGCAGCTCTTCTGTGATAATCCGTTTCTGAAAAGCATTGAGCCTAGACCTCCATCCGCAGGTGGAAATGTCTGTTGAATGCATATCATCCACTCTGAGGGAGCCCCCCTGTCCACACAATAGCCAGCGACGGCTCGAGCATCTTCCCCCGCTGCGTTCCACCCCACGAGCGATGCACACCGATAGGCAGAGAAAACAGTGGGAGTGATCCAGCCCTCTTAAGATCAGTGTTCTACAGCACTGGTTGATATTTCTCATTTTTCCCTTCCTCCCCATGTGTCTGTGTCTTATTTTTCAACCGGTGTAATGAACTGATGTTGTGTTGTCGGCAGAGAGAGAGAGAGAGAGAGAGAGAGAGATGGGGAGGGTGGGGGGGGAGGATAGAATCGCCTCCACGGCTAAAGGGACCTCCTCACTCCTCTGCATTGCTGGAAACACTGTTGTGTAGCTCTCGGCAAATGTGGTGCTTGCTTAGACTGACAATACAAGCTGTACCCGCCGCTACACTAACAAAATACGGTACGGGCATTGTATTATTCTACATGGGAATTGCTGTGGCTGCTAATGTTTGATTTATAGGGTGTAACAATAATAATAATAATAATTGAGAATATGTTATTGAATATGATATATATTTTTTGAACGGCTCAGTTTCAAAGATTCCCTGTACCTGGCCGTACTTACTCATTTCATTTCACCACAGTATTAGTGCACAGAAATAGCATCACTTCGTTTCCTAATAAACCTACGCTAGAAAAGCACTGCAGTTCTCTTTATGCTTATTTGACTTGCTTACACAATGATTCATATAAAACATTTCAAGGTTGTAGCCACAAATAAAAAGAAAATGTAGTAATCATTTGCATAATTGCAGATACCTTCAGGCTTAATTACATGGTTTGTTGATTATGTAATCACGGGTCATGGAGAGTGCATTTTTGTCTCCCTAGCAGCTGCTCTTCAATTGAATGTCTTTTCTTTTGTCTTTCCATATTCTATATGATTTCAACGTTAACGTCATGATGACATTACTTTTTTTGTGTTAGTCACAACAACCCTTTGGCACATGGCGGCTACTCGAATAATTACGTGTTCTTACTGTATGAGTTTGCCTCTGTAGTGTGTCAGACGTTTGACGTGGTAAATTGCAGTGTTATTTTCAACACTGGAGGTGACACACAATGAGAGTAGAGGGTGCCAGTATATCCAGCTTTTCTTCTCAGGTGCTTTATGGTAATCCACTGATTGAATGGTTTATTCATGCTAGAATCCTAAACACAAGTAATAATCAAAACACAATCAGAAATTTCTTATTGTCAACTGATAAAATGGCAACATGTACAATGAATGAAGTTGATCAGCATACAGAGGTTCTGTATTCATTACAGATATTTTCAGCCTCTTTTAGCTCTTTTGTTTTGATATTGCAGCCTGCAAATTGAGGCCACGCCTACCTCACCTGGATAACATCTTCATCATAAGCTTTGGATTCTGTTTTTCACCAGTATTGGGTAGACCTGCCTTAACCTTTGTTGATTTAACAATTCTTGTTGTTAACAAAAAAACATCTCTGTTTGCTTCAACCTGTGTTGCATGTTTTGGTCCTCAATCCGCTGTTGAACTGTGACAGCATGATCTGGCAACTAGTGGTGGCAGACTGGGAGTAGATATACTGAGTGAGTTGATTTGCAGAGTGGCTGCAGGTGAGGTGGGCGTGGCCTGAGGAGGGAGAGACTTAGGGACCTCTGGTGGGTGGAGGGAGTTAAAAACAGGGAACAGTTAATAACTGAGTGGGCAAAAGACCATAATCATGACAATATAGAGGAGACAGAATACTGATGCAAGAGATCATTTACTTGTCATTCCACACTTGAGAAGATGGCCGCAGCTGTCTCTTAATAGTTCAGACCGAGGACAGATTTTAGGATTTCGTATGTGTTCACTCATCACTACGGCCTTCTCTAGATTTAATGAGCCGTTTATACTCTGTGCATATTATGTTCAAAAGAATGTCAGCACGGAAATTAGTAATCTGTAATGCACTCCAAAATCCAGTTTAGTGTTTCTCACGAAACAGAGTCTACAAAGCTGAATAGTTTTATAGCCCTAATAAACCCGACATCGCCATGTTGATCTATTTTTTTAAATCAACATGGCGATGTCGGGGATTTCCACAGTGCGGCTGGTGGTTCCACCTGTTCACTCACATTTGTGGTCCAGAAGGAAGACAACACGGTGAGAAATCTATCCAAACTCACTGGAAAGAGGCCACAGTCACACTCCATATCTACAGTTACCAGAGTCAGGACTTGCCAAGGAGCATGATTACTCTGCAAGCTTTGGACAGGCGGTTTAGCTTGCTTTTAAAAAAAACAAAAAAAACCTGTCAGTTATTGAGCTGAATCACCCAAATCTGCAATTCTCCTCTGCTCTTTGCAGCTTTTTAGCCTCTTTTAGCTTGTTTTGGATTCACAGCCTGCAGTGTACTGTTTGGTTCCACGTCACTGTGGTCTTTTACTCACACAGACACTTCTAAAAAACGAAAGGTGAAGTTGTGTATCTGCTGGATGTGTCAACAGGCCAATGTTTGCCAACAAGTTGGCCACATCAACTCAAAATGTGATAAAAAGGTCAAACGGTATGTATGGTGCTTAAGGTGCCGCTCTCGCTATGTTCAAATGGGGTCCTGTTTACCACGAGAAGAGTCCATGTGAACAGCCCCCTCTTGTGGTATTCACGATGTCGAAAAACTACAAATTTTCTATAAGCCTCGATTTCACGAGTTGTGACGTGTTTGCTGACAGAAATGGCAGAGGCCATGGAAATACATTTTTCCTTGGATTTTAAGCTAATATATTTCAATTTTAGTCATGTTGAGTTTGTCTTTCCTCTTGTCTCTGAGGGAAAATGTTCATCTTCCCAACGGCCTAATCTTTTCCCTCAGGGTCTTTGCATTTCCTCTATTATTGAACCACTTGAACGCCAAGCATACGGCGCTCGCAGTTTCCCGTGTAGCAACCGCGAGCTCACGACTTCCATTCGAACGCACACTTACTGACAAACCTGCAGAGAATAATCACCAAACTCTACAGCGTCTGAGCATCTGTCGGGTGATTGCTCGGTTTAACAGCCAAAACCTCCAAGCTGGAAAGCTCTGACAAACTCGATGTACACCAACTGCCCGGCGCAAAATGGCAGACAGACAAAGTTGGGCAACTATCTGCTGAAACCAGCGAGGCATTCAGCAGCGAAGAGTCAGATGTTTCACACAGAAGATGGTAGTAAGCTAAAAAGGAGAATGAATGTTTGGCCTTATCATAAGGTGACCGCAAAGACATTTACAACCAAATTCTGTGGCCCTGTATCTGGCCGTGTAAAGACACGAAACTATTTACTCGTTTGAACGATCTGTACAAATAAATGCAGAACTCCAAAGAGGACAGAGACATTACTCAGCAGAAAAAGGTTTGGATTGTAGAAGATGCACGGCAGCATGCTACGTACGGCAGACATCTTTAAGCCTGTGTGTTCAGATGATGTGGATTCAAATTTGGCCCTTTCCCTGATCAGTAGACCGGGAGGGAGTCATACAGGGCTGGGCTAAAATTAGCGCTGATGTCTTCCTGTGTAACAGGAGAGATGTTGGCCTGCTAACATCACAGAAATGTAAGGCCTGGCACATTCCACTGTATAAATAACCAGGGAGAGTTGGTGGACAAGGGGGGCGGGACGGAGAGACATTTTCAAAGACGGAGAGGGAGAGAGAGAGAGAGAGAGAGAAAGGGTTCGTGGCAGCATCATTGAGTGATGGGACAGCTGTGGATTACGCACATGGCGAAGCAGCACAGACCTGAATCGAACTGAAGGTTAAAACTGAGAGACTAGTACAATGTAAACGCTAACAAAGCTCTGGTCCACTTGTAAAAAGTGGTCAAATCGAAAGACTGAAAACCTGAAACTGTGTACTGTCTGTTGTGATGTCTGCTTACATGAAACCACAGCAGAGACATGATCCCACGTTACACGGGTGTGGGGAAATACACTTCTCTATTATAGTATATTTCTAAATATGGTGGCTCCCGTGATGGATGCATGCAACACATTAGTGAGATGTTGACACTATGACAGAACTCTAAAAGCTGAAAGCAGCATACTGTATTTATCCTGTAACATAATGTAGAGTATGACATTGCTGGTCAAAGATCCAATCAAGTTTTGTCACAGCCCCAAAATCTATGCGTGGCTGTTTGCTGTAAGAAAGTGATGGTATCACAGCATGATGGTAGAATTATGGTATTTATATTGTTGGCTTCTTATCTTCATATAATATGCAATGTTACATACCATTTGCATTCGTGTCAAACACGTACCAATAACCGTTAAATAGAGACTCGATGTATTGTATTGCTATTATTATATTTTCCCAAACTGGGTTCTGGGGTCTGGGGTCCTGCCACATTTGATTGTGCAGCCTATATTTCATCTGGACTCTGGCCAAGCCTTCCAATATTTATGTAGCAAAGGAAAGGAAATGTAATACACTGTGGTTTCTTGCTGCCTACACTAAAAGGATCATGTTGTCCAGTCTGCAGACATCACCCTTTTTTTTGTCCTGGGTTTGCACAAAGCATCTAGTGGCTTGAAATCAGAAGGAATAGTTACGTAAGGACCGTGTCACTTTTCCCACATCAGAGGAATGCTTTCATTTGCCAAAACTTTACAGATGTTTAGCTGATTAAACTGTATTCAGCAACGATAAGTCTTGACATCTTTGTGCATGCAAAAAAAAAAATACGAGCCGCATATATTCTGCCAGCGGGAAAAGGCAGTTGGAAATTGAAGGGACAGTTTTTCACTATACATGCTGAGCACTGCCGAACAATGACAAAGCGCTTGAGCTGATATATGAAGGGCACGTTTGAGGAGGCGGTAATGTCATTTTTCAAAGCGGCAGAGGTGGTCAAAGCGCTCAGGTGAGCTGAATTTTGATCAGCGCTGGAGATGATGAGGAACAGAAAGAGAGGTTCGGTTGATCAGAGCGTATGCTGCGTTGGCCTTCTGAGCATCCTTGGTTGGACACTGAGGGATCTGACGGTGATACACTCTCAAGCACTCGCTTCGACTACATCTGTCAAAGGAGTAGTTGTTTTTAAGAATTTTAAGCAGCAGGTGGAAAGCCAACTTTACCACCATTTGTTTTATTTCAAACAGCTATACACCTCATAGGTAAAATATATGTGGATGTTATTGTCATGCTTTGAAATTAAAAACACGAAGAAGTGGGCACGAATGGTCTAAAAAGATGAATATACCTTTTGTAGAAAAAAAGAGACCATTTGACATTTTCTGTACTTATGTACTGTACATATCTATGAATAAATGCTTGACTATGATTGAGTGTATTCAAGGCCCTGTTTATTTTAGGTGTTTTTGCTTCCTCTAATTTATCTCAATTTGGATCACCATCTGACAAATAATGTGAAATTATTTCATCATCTCAATCATAACTGGTACCCACATTTTCTGGGAACAAAAGTTTAGAGTGAAATAAAAAGAAAACAACTTTGTACTTTAATTTAAATGAAAAGTGAAATATCGTAATAAGCATGCGATATTGATGCAGATATAGCAGCTAAAGTCCTGGTTAAAATATTAGTTTGGATTATCAATTTATACTGGAGCAAAAGGAACAGGAGGTCAGACAACATTGCAGTATATGTTCTCGTCCTCTTCACTAAGGGGGCTGGGCCTTTGGGCTGACTGGTGCATGCTGGGTCATTTTCAAGGAAATGACATTAAATGCCTGTGTATTGAATATAATTAAATGCCTCTTGACAATCGGAGTTATTGCTATTCTAATTTACGTTATTGCTCAATACAGTGACAGAATTATAATCAGTTACCATAAAAAGGTCCCAAGGAGAAACGGGAGGTTTTGTAGTTCTTCCGATTAATCAAAGGCTACTCCATAAAGTTTATTTTAGGTTAATAAATGCCCGCAGTAGATTGTTAAATATTTTGTTACTTCCTACTATTTGATCAATCTTCATCCTGCAAAATTCGAGAACCAGTTGGCATTCAAGTAAAACTTTAAATATATCTAAAAATGATGAATAAAATTAGATTTATGGATCTTACCTTCACCCAGATCCAAGACAGCAAGCACGGCGCTGCTTCGAGCCTCTCCCACGTGATTATTGGCGATGCAGGTGTAGAGACCAGCATCACTGGGTTTGCAATCCCTAATCCAGAGCCCTCCGTACTCTTGGTTCTCCATGTTGAGGAGGTCTTCGTTGTGGTACCAGTAAAGGGAAGGC
This sequence comes from Embiotoca jacksoni, assembly GCF_022577435.1. Classification (NCBI taxonomy): domain Eukaryota; kingdom Metazoa; phylum Chordata; class Actinopteri; family Embiotocidae; genus Embiotoca; species Embiotoca jacksoni. Next base: position 17,510,232 of record NW_027185340.1, on the reverse strand, counting down.
TGGGGGTCTCCAGCCACGGTCACCTTGAGACGGATGTCGCAGCCGGTTCCCACGGCGGCGTTCCTCATTTTGCGTACAAAAACGGGTGGAGCCGGGGTCGGATAACCGGGTCCTCGAGGTTCCGGGACGACTTGCTCTGCGCTTGCTTTGGACCGTTTGGGGGGGATGACGGGACTCGGCGGGGCCACCGCCTTATCTGACCCTTTTTTCAGGGTCATTTGCACCTCAGCTTTTCTCATGGTTCAACGGACTTGGTAGAACCTCCAAGGATTCTTTAAATGTCGACCTGGACGGTGTGACTACAACACTAACTGGGCCTTTTTGCACTATTCTAAACCTATGTCCAATCAGGGCATTAGAGTCTATGAGCAGGTTTTACATATAAATAACAGTTAACATGCTTCTCACATCTTTAATCTATAAGTTTCCCTACTAGAGAAAATGAATTAAATTTTTTAGAAACATATCTGCAGTGGTTAATTTCCCCCAAATTGCTACCCTCTGACCTCAGTTGTTGTCCGAAGAAGAAAAATAAATTGTTGATCACCAGGTAATTAAGCAGATAGAGATAGCTGCCACTCTCCTGCCCAGCGGTATTTTTAGGGCAAGACCCAATGGATCATGTTGCATTATCAGCTCCCTTGACTGGTCTCTTGAAAGCGACGGCCCTGCTCCTCCACCTCCTTTTCTTGATGTCCTCTGACTTTTCAATCTCTTGTAACCTTTCCCTCGGAGCATGTAGCTTCTGTGCAAGTCTTCAGTGGGTTTCCTCTTTATTCCCAGTGGCGTTGAGATTTGTTCTTGCAGGTGTTTGGTTGAATGCAAAGCATCAAGTCCAGCCCGGCAAGTGGCACAATGCCCCCCCCCTTCCTCGTCCCATGAGTCAAACCACCCCACTCATGATCTCCCCCCTACCTCTGCCAGTCTGAAAGGGGAAAAGACAGTCACGGCCCAGCAAGTCTTACAATGACAGCTGCATGGTGATCCGTCTGCCCACTCACTGCTCGGCTCCCGCCCCCTCGTCATTTTTAGCCAACCTGAGGTCAGTAGAACATGTGAGATGGTGCAACACTTGGCGCACGGGAGGGGGCGGTCGGTAAGGGACAGATATTTAATTTGTAGGTCAAATGTAGAGGCTGACGTTGGTCTCTCAGTTGTGTCGAGGTGGCCAAAAATCATGAAAAAGAAAACACTGTCGATGCAATAACAGTGTCGGGTAGAGGCTGGGGCTTTATGATAGATATTTTAAGTGTCCTTTACAGTTCACTCACAAAGCTCAGTGGGTATCATAGACAGTCTAAAACTGTGATTCCCAAACTGCGGTACATGTACCACTGGTGGTATGTGAGGACTTGTCTGTTAATGGTTTTGGCAAGTGAAAGCGTGGATTTTTGAAATGGCTCCAAGGTCCAAAAAACTGTCCAGAGGAAAGTGACAATTAACACCGTACCTGACAGGTCAGACAAACCTCTTAGCACTGAAGAGAAGTCAGAGTGGACAGTTGACTTGCTGAGCAGTGTCACTTATAGGAAGAGATGGAAATGTATTGTTTGGATTTTGAAACAATGTCATTGAGGTTGCACAAGTGAATTTTATATTGTAAAAAAAATGTTGGTATAAATACAGTGGGAAGTGGTCCTAGACAAATTTGGTTTGGTACATGGTCTGAATAGTTTGGGAACTTCTGGTCAAAAGCAAATGCAGGCTCATAAAACAGACTTTTCAAACGTGATGCATTTATATCTGCTTAACAATGTGAGATATATAAAAGCACGCAAAAAAAGCGTGATGATCAATAAGGATGTGGAGTCTACTAATACTAGTGGTGTTGATAGTAATCATAAAACCCCAAACCTCAAAACTCCAAAATTAAAGCATTTCTGCCCAAAAAAAGCTATTTTTTTAAATTAGTTTTTACTTTCTATGGTAATGTGTCTTGAAACTGTGACTTGTAAAAAATAGAAAACAAACAAACAGAATATTAAAGTAATTGTCTAGATGTCAAACCATCAGCAGTTTGAAGGAGAAAAAAATGAAAGCGACAGGATCAATAAATGAACAGATAAATGAAGAACAAAATAAATCACTCATGATAGCTCAAAAACTAACTGCTAACCTATTCTACACAATACTTACTGCTGGGATGTTGCACAATGTCTAGCTATAACAACAAACATTATTCTCAACAAGAAGTGCCAAACATGAGCTGAAATTGCTTGACACAAATAAGCCCAACATGAAATATCTGAATAAAGCTTGAAATTCATCTGTGCCTTCCTTTAGTGATATTGGTAGTACTAGTAGTAGAAGTAGTAGTAGTAGTAGTAGTAGTAGCCTTCTTTTAGTGATAGTAGTAGTTTTAGTAGTAGAAGTAGTAGTAGTAGTAGTGGTAGCCTACCTTTAGTAATAGTTGCAACAGTAATAGTAGTAGTAGTAGTAGTAGTAGTAGTAGTAGTAGCCTACCTTTAGTAATAGTTGCAGTAGTGGTAGCAATGGGGGTAGTAGTAGTAGTAGCAGCCTACCTTTAGTAATAGTTGCGGCAGTAGTAGTAGTAGTAGTAGTAGTAGTAGTAGTAGGCTACCTTTAGTAATAGTTACAGTAGCAGTAGGAGTAGTACCCTACCTTTAGTAATAGTTGTAGTAGGAGTAGTAGTAGTGGTAGCCTACCTTTAGTAATAGTTGTAGTAGTAGTAGCCTACCTTTAGTAATAGTTGCAGTAGTAGTAGCCTACCTTTAGTGATAGTAGCAGTAGTGGTAGCAGTGGTGGTGGTAGTAGTAGTGGTAGCCTACCTTTAGTAATAGTTGTAGTAGGAGTAGTAGTAGCCTACCTTTAGTAATAGTTGTAGTAGTAGTAGCCTACCTTTAGTAATAGTTGCAGTAGTAGTAGCCTACCTTTAGTGATAGTAGCAGTAGTGGTAGCAGTGGTGGTGGTAGTAGTAGTGGTAGCCTACCTTTAGTAATAGTTGTAGTAGGAGTAGTAGTAGCCTACCTTTAGTAATAGTTGCAGTAGTAGTAGCCTACCTTTAGTGATAGTAGCAGTAGTGGTAGCAGTGGTGGTAGTAGTAGTAATATGGACATTCTTTCCAGAAAAACTGGTCAACTGTAACAAATGTAATGCTTTATTGATAGATCTGTTGAATTTAGTGTGTGTTGTTCTAGTTTATAGAAAATGAAAACCATTTTTCTCTTAAATAACAGATAACTAATTGTTCAATTATGTCGACAAGATAAAGCTGAATTACCCCAACTATGTAAGTTAGGATTTGGCTTTGTGGGATACATTAAACTTAAGTGTACTTACTTACTTACTTGTGTAAAAGCTACATATTCTTCTTCTGTTTTTCTTACTTCTTATAAATTTTTTTTCTTTCAAGCAGCTGTGCCTGCAGCTGTTCTTCTCTGAAATCAGGGAGAAAATGCTGCCTCTCTGACTTGGTGCAGTCATCGCAACTTCTGCTTTTTTCCTCTCTTCCAAACCAGCTGTGAGGTTGTTAACATAGAAAGGAAAAAAAAAAAAAAGGAAAACAAATATTCTTTGGTTTTGGATTTGTCTTCAATCAGCTGTTCCAAGTCAAAAGCATGATCTTTCGTGAAATAAGAAGTGACTCAGTGGTCTTATATTAATCACAAACAAGAAAGCACAAGCAAGAGTGGATGTTATGATGTTTAAACCATGTTTAATGATGGTTTCAACTGTACAGAGACACTACATGTAAAAGACAACCAGCTGTCTTCAGTTAAATAATCAAAAAGTCAGAAAGTCATACAAAAATATGAATATATTTCTATACAAATTCATATGGAGCTCAGCACGGTAAGAATCATTCACAATCATTTTCACATTCTGTTCGCAAATGGGCCAGATTTGAACATTTAACACATTTAATTAACAATTGAACTCAAGATTCAATAGTTTTTCCCAGTTTTGAATTGCCTCTCCAGCTGCTTGAAATATTCTCACGCTTGAAAAAGAATTTTGAAAGGCTTGATTTTCGCAGTTTCCTCAGTAGACATATGTGAGGAAAGAGAGGGTATTTTAATAACTAACCGCAGGTAAAAAAAAAACCAAAAAAAACCTGTTGCAGCATTTCCTGAAATGTTGACAAACCAAAGCCGAGTTAAAACAGGATGAAAGGACAAAACAAAGCTGTAAAAAATATTTACAAAATATTTTGTGTTTAAGGTAACTCTAAGCAAAAGCTATGTAAAACTTAAAAAACAAAATTTTTAAAATCATTTAATTGAAGTCCTTCAAACATGTGCTGCGATATAAAAGCAAGAGAACAATAAAACCTTGTATTTTGTTGTCCAAAACTTGAGATCGTGCAGTAAATACACCGATGTGATCGACTTATCTTACCACAGTGAAAGTTCTGCTGCTGTATTTTGAAGGGCGTTGATGATTATATCATTGTTTGAATGCACAAAGCCTCAATAACAGCAGCAGCAATAGTTCTTTACCTTGAAGTACGAGTGCGAACAGTAGCTGCCTGTCGCCTGTAGGGGAACGTACTAGTTCCCGTACACTATTTTTTTTTTTTTAGCATAAAAGTCAAACAAACATAATGCTTCCAAGCATTTTTTTTTTCTTTTTTTTTTTTTTGGTAAAAAAGAAAAAGAAAGAGTGAATGTTAAAGGCTTAAAGTGTCCCATTGGTGTTCTCAAATAAATGTTGATGTGATTTCTGATGACAGCGAAGACCTGCTGGCTCTCGTCACTGACGCTCTGTCCACGATGCCCACGTTCTTCATTATCTGCAGCAGCCTCTTCCTGAACTTCTCGCCCACGAACGCGTACAGCACTGGGTTTACGCAGCTGTGAAGCAGGCCCAGGCTCTGGGTGGCAAACATGGCCCGATCCACCGCCATCCTCGCCGGGCAACGGTAGGGCACCAGCTTTGTCCTGAAAAACGTGTCTGCCATCACCGCAATGTGGTACGGCGTCCAACAAAGCAGGAAGGCGACGACCACGAACACGATCACCTTCATGGCCCGTTGCCGCTGAAACCCCCTGCGGATGTGAAGGAGGCGCTTGATGGTTATTCCGTAAGAGGGCAGCATGATGGCCAGGGGGATGACAAAACCCAAAGTGTGGCGGCAAATTCTGGTGGCCAGCCGCCACTCGTCAGCGCTGCTGGAGTCGTATTTCTCGGTGCACACCATGTGGCTCGAGTTTTGAGAACGGAAAGAAGAACTGAAGAAGCCCGGCAGGGAAAAAAGCGCTCCAACAGCCCAGACGGTAGCACAAACTCCCCAGCTGACCCGCTGGCGGTCGGTCTTGCGCGTCTCCATGGCTCGTACGATCACCAGGTAACGGTCCATACTGATGCAAGTCAGGAAGAGGATGCTCGAGTAGAAGCTCAGCTCTTGGAGGACGGTGACCATTTTGCACATCGCATCTCCAAACACCCAGCCTTGCGTAACAGCGGTCGCCCAGAATGGGAGGGTGACGGCCAGCAGGAGGTCGGCGACCGTCAGGTGGAGGAGGTAGAGGTCGGAGGGGAGCAGCGGCTGCTTGTTGAGGACAATCACGAGCCCCACTATCAGGTTTCCGGGAATCGCCAACAGGAAGACGGAGACGTAAAATGCACTGACTGCATACATCGCAACGTCTGGGATGGCCGTGGCGCTGCAGGGCTCCGTGGCGGGATCCAAGTAAAACTCGGATTCATTGTAAGTGAAGTTGAGTTCGTCGTAAATTGAGCTAAAGTTGAACGTAAAAGAAGATGTGTTTGGATCTGAGGACAAAAAAAAAAAATCAAGACTGAATGTTATACCCAAAAAAAAAAAAAAAAAGCATTTAATTTCCTGTTACATCTTAAAACTAACATTGACAAAGCATTTTCAGTCAGAGCCCCCCAAGTTATGGAAGGAGCTGCCTGAGGAAATAAAGGTCTGCAGTCAGTGACATCTTTTAAATCTCTTCTTAAAACATGCTTTTATCGGAGACCCTTAATAATAACGATGAACTTTATTTGTACAGCGCTTTTCTAAACTACAGTTACAAAGTGCTTCACGTACAATAAGCCATTCAAACGAAACTACAAGTGAATTGTAACAAGTCTTCGCAACACAATGAGCGTATAGAGCAACGACAAAAACGAATTAAAACAGGGTATAAAAGAAACGAGTTGAACACTAAAATCAACTGAAATCAGCAGATTTGAGTTGATTTGCGTTGTCAAGACTCGTTACAATTCACTTGTAGTTTCGTTTTAATGGCTTATTGTACGTGAAGCACTTTGTAACTGAAGTTTAGAAAAGCGCTGCACAAAGAAAGTGTGTTATTTTTATGACACATTTTACAAAAGTATGAAGGGGTACAAATGCTCCAACTGCCTGTTTGCCGAGAATACGTGCATCAAATAAATCAGTACCTGTGCATTATATTTCTAAGGATGAAACTACTCACCAGTCATCGTGGTGTCTTCTCTGCGGGAGGCTTGAGTTTATGTCACAAGGAGACAAAGAACAAACACTGTATGTCTCTACACCCCTCCCACCAAAGCCTCATACATGCAGATTAGGATTTGCTCAAGAATTCAAACAGGGAAGTGTCCGTTTCCAATCCTATTTTGGATTTATGTAGTGGATACTACCCTTAGTAATATTTCATTTTACCGTAATATATAACGGTTTTTTTTCATTGTTGGTTCAATTTATTTTTTTTGCTGAATTTTTGTTTATGCATCAATATGAACTATTTTTCATAGTCATTGTTTGTTTGTTTATTCCAAAACTACAGTGCTTCCCCCTTTAACAAACCCAAGGCATGTTATGAATCATTGGTGTCATGAGATCTGCTGTCACACTGTGTGCAAAATTGAAAGAGAAAGCATGAGGCCTTAGTTCACTTGTGATTAATTCTTTGTTGTTTGTCTAAATATTCTGACGACACGGCAATTGTTGCAAAAGCATGAGGCCTTGTTCAAAACAAACGACAAAATGGATGTAAAAAAAAGATGCTCAAGAACTGCAGTATACTAGAAGTGTTAAACTCACATTGTTATTTCAGTTTAGCCTGGTCCTCAGTTTTGTAACATGGATCCTGTTTATTTGTTGCCTATTGTTCATATAGGGAACAAATATATATTACCGTACATGCATACAAAAATAAAGATGATCCCATGCGCAATTCTTCCATACATTTTAGAAATATTAAATATTTTGATTCGTTATAAACTCATTGAAACGGGCTGAACCCTCTATGTTGACATCTGAGAGCGCAGTGAAATTTGAAATATCATAGACCACATGATGAAACCACGCTTCCGCTTGATTACTGCCGCTGAGGAAGTTCCCAGCTCATGACATGCATCCCAGTTGACACATGAGCGCCGAGCATCACATGTCCTGCCACACTTCTCGAGTGTTTCAACTTCCAGTGTCACAAGTGTTTTGTTTTTATTCTAAACTCCAGCGGAAGTCCGTAAACGTGTTTTCAACATATGATCCCTGTGGGATTGTGAAAAAAAAAAAAAAAAAAAAATCATAAAAAATGATTGAGATAAATACCAATAGTGATTTCTGGTTGTAGCACTTTAAAAAGTGTTTCGCAAAGACGTCAACACCAAAAGAGAAGAGAGAAAAAAAAAAGTACATAATACAGAAATAATAAGGGATGTTTAAACATGGTTGTACTAATAAAACACTAAAAACATGAAACAAAAAGATTATTAAAAGAATGCACTTCTGAAAGAGGATATTTCTAACAGAGATTTAAGAGAGGAAAACTAGTCGTCAGCCTTGAACATGAACAGATCTCTGCTGGAAGACCTCGGGCTGCAATCAGGCTCGAAAGGGATTAGCATATCGGAGATGTAATCAGGGGCCAACCCTCAAGTGTGCCTTCAAAATAAACCATTGAATTTATAAAAAAAAAAAAAAAAAATCAGTTCTAAACCAGTGCAGATTTCGAAAATTGGTATGTGAATTAGTTCATTGGATTTAAAAAGCATTCTTGCTGCAGTAGTTTTGACAAGTTAAAAGTTTGGACAGACGGGGGAATCCAGAAAGTTACGATCATCCTGTAGTTGAAAGTGCGGTTGAAAGGATGTCGTTTTTGAAATATTACTGAAGTGCAGGAAACAAGACCGGTCAAGACAGTTCGCTGTCAAAGACGACACTGAAATTCCTGCACTTGGTTTTTAATGGAGGAGGATAGAGAACATTAATGGGGGGAAAATGTGCTCATTGGAGAGTCTGAACTTGTCATAATAGCCTCTAAATTTAACAGTTAAACTGTAGGGAAAAGGCTTTTATGAATATCAGTTTTAAAACGCCTGTAAGACAGGATTGTATTTTGCGTGTCGTTTTGATGGGAGTTAATAAGAAATAGATCTGGGAGACATCTGCAAAAAAAAAAAAAAAAAAAAAAAAAAAAAAAAGGATGGGTCAAAGGTTGACTTTTTGAAAAAGGCTTGAAGTGTAGCTGAAATATTCAGGCACTTGACCGCACGAGAGGGAGGATTTCTTTAAAGAAGTGAGGTGAAAGAATGGGAGAGGATTTTCAATCCAGTAGCTACATTGCTTAGATGTGCTGTAAAAAGGTGCGGTGTATTTTGTAACGTCGTGAGGAGTCCGGGGAGGGTCGGGTAATTGCTTTCCCCGACAGCCTGAACGGTGTACGAGAAATAAAATGGGTGAAAATTCTTCAAATGAATCAGCGAAAGACTCAAGAGGTCGGGGAGGGTTTGTTGTGCCAAAGAAACTAAAGAGAATTTCGATAAGAGCATTTTTAACTACCTCGTCATATTTTTATGAGACTCTCAGCCTTAAATGTTTTTGTTTTTGGCTAAATGTCGCATTAGGAATGGCTTTTGGAAAGCATTCGCTATAAAAAAAAAAAAAAAAAAAAAAAATGTTCCCAAAGCTCTATTTCAGTCCTCACGTCCTCACAGACGAAGCAGTAGGACAGATGGGTTCGTGTCTGCTCGTCCCTACTTGGCCACTTCTAAACTACTCAAAAATGTTGCTCCACTTGCGGTCCACCCACAGAACAGAGACGCTTTCAGACTAACTAGATGCCTTTGTGCAATTTAAAAATCTGCGCCACATGTACAATAATCTCATTCAAAAGCTATTTTCATCCTTGGATGATTGGTTGGAGGGGGGGGGGGGGGGAGAGAAGAAAAAAAAAAAAAAAAAAAAAGCGCAAGTGAAAAGGGGCGACTTTAACATCCAGAAGGCCATAATGTTTAGGTGCTTGGTGCAACAAAGGACATGAAGAAAAGCAGGATTTGGTTGAGTGCAGTGCATCGTTTCAAACTATAACAATGCAAATGCTTTCGGGCTCAAAAAAAAAAAAAAAAAAAAAAAAAAAAAAAGTGTAATTTGTTTTCCTAGGCACTAGATGGTGCTGTAGAATGAAATGCTTGGCTAGTAACAGCAAGGGGCTCTAGGTGGCAGTTCACAGCATGGCAGGTGTTTAGGGCTGATTTGTATTCAAACTTCTCCACAATGTTCTGACGTACGAAGGCGAACTGAAAGGTTTTCACCAACGCCAGCAGAAGAAAATGATCTCCACACAAGGTCTTTGCATGTAAAGGTAAAAAAGAAAAAAAAAAGAAAAGAAAAGAAAAGAAAAAAAAATCTTCTTGCCATATCTCTATAAAAGGCTGCTTACGTGCAGTAATAGCCAACATGACGTATATTTTATTGACATTTGTTGTGACTTAAGTTCTCAAGCAGACAACAGAAAACCCAAAATTGCGGCAGCGAAATTGCTCTAAAATATATTTGGTGAACCATTTTGCCCGTTTTTAAGTGGTCCCCGCCTCGATTAAGGTACAGTTGATGGCAAACAAAAGAGAAGAAAAAAACAACAACAACAACAAAAAAAAACATGAAAACAAAAAACAAACAAACAAAAAAAACCTGTTTAATATCAATCTACCTACCTGTCGTTAAAATTTCAAAACTAACACCTTTGCTTCTCACAGAGTCACTTCGGATACAGTTTGGTTAAGAGAGGGAAGACCCTTAGAAGAATTTCACTTGGGCGTTCAGTCCAAGAACTCTCCGCAACAACTTAAGGCCTTTTTCCACTAAAAAAAAAAAATACAAAACAACAACAACAACAAAAAAAAAAACAAAAAAACAAAGCAGAAACTGATTTCCTGATTTAAAATGACAAGCCTCAACATAAATTAAGAGAAGAAAGTGCATCGAGTGTTCAAGTAGGGTGTGTAGTTTGAGGGAACATAAGACAGGAAGGAAGGGAGGGCGGTGAGGGGAGGGGAGGGGCGGCGTCAGGTTGGTGCGTGGGGAAGGTAACACTGGCACAGAACTTGGCAAAATTTGCAGTGAGATTCAGAGGATGTGGGTGCAGGCCGAGAAGCTTACCACAACTCAAACCACCAGGCCTCCATCGATGACGCAGGGAGTCCCGACGTAGACGTGAGCGCGCTGGGCTGCTCAGCGAGAGCGCCGCGCACGGTAAAAAAACGACACCACCTGACTACGTTAGCCTGTATAAAATGTATGCGAGTAGTCCCTAACGTGGTCGTTTTGAAAAGCCGTGATGGAGAAGGGGGCAGACGGGGTTAAGGAGGAGCCGGGGGGGGGGAAGGAATCGGGATGTCCATAGTTTTTTTTTTTCTTTTTTTTTTTTTCTTTCTTCCCCCTCCCCCTCCACATGATCCCCCCCCCCCCCCCCCCCCCCCCCTCATCCCCAATTTCATCTTTTGGCACGTCGCGGGTCCCTGCCGTTGCTAATGGTAACTGAGGACTTTGTGGCTGCCGGGGGTCCAGCAGCGGTGACCGGAGGCGCTCCGTTGCCAGGAGATCGACCGTTGGTCGCCCCGACGCTCCCAAACGCGGGGTCGCGGGGTGCGCCGCCGGCTGCTGGGTTGTTGTTGTTGTTGTTTGCCGAACGCCGGCATGGCACCGTTACCTGCGGGTTGAGGAGTCCAATTAGGGTCCTCGCATTAAAAAAAAACGGGCAAGTTAAAGCATTTCATCCTTGATGTGATCATTTTCACAAAAGTAAAAAAAAAAAAAAAACATAAGTATAAATAAAGGTTTTTATTAACTGATTGAATGCACCCCCCCCCCTGTTCTTTTAGCTTTAACGTTTCTGAAGCGCTACTACCTTTTTTTTTTTTTTTTTCCACTCCTCCAACATTTACATGACAGAACTGAATGTGATTAACTTCGTGTCTCTTCACTCCTGTAGTTTGTGCCCCCCCTCCCCCCCTCCCCCTCCCTCTCTCTCCGGGCATCTCCGACTCCGGAGCTGCATGTTCCTGGTTTGCAGCGACCGGTCTCAAAGTGTTTACTGTTTTGTCGTGTCCCCGCACCTTTCCCTTTCCGCTCTCCCCTCACCCAACAGGTGGAGGCAGATGGTCGCCCACCTTGAGCGCGGTTCTGTCGGGAGGTTTCTTCCTGTTAAAAAGGAAGGTTATTTTCTCTCTCTCTCTCTCTGTGTAGCCGAGTGCTTGCTTCAAGGGGATTTATGGGCTTTCTCTTCAGTTATATTGTACGGTCCTCACCCGTGTTCTGTAAAGTGGACTGAGATTAGCTCTGATTTGAATCCATCCATTCCTTTTTCTTTCTTTTTAATCATTTTGTCCACGTTTCAAACCTCTACTCAAAACCCACCTTTTCGGAGCTGCTTTTAAACGCGACTGACGTTGTGCCATATATTCTTGTGTGTTATGTTGATCATTTTAACATGGAAAGCACATTTGAGGATCTTGGAAAGCGCCATACAAATAAAAATGAATTATTATTGTTTTCAATCAATCTATCACGCTAATCTCTATAAAACTGAACTGAAATTAATTCTGCCAATTATAAAACAATTTCGATTACCAATGTGTACAAATTATGCTACATAAATAAACTTGCCTTTGGATTCAGGGTCCCAGTATTGTGCACTGACTCAGTGTCACACTGCCAAGGCTTATTGAGACACAGAGGCATTGACAAAGGCATTAATAACATCTGTACTTCACCTACATTGACAAGTCAAATTGTGTGCTGGCAAAAAGCCCCACGGTGTCCACCTGCCCACATTAAAAGAAACTCAAGCAATGAGTGTCTCGTGTCAAATTTGAATTAAAAAAAAAAAAAAAAAAAAAAAAAAGGCAGCTATACAGTGGCTTTGTGAGACCTTCACGTCATTTCATTTGATCAAGGCAAAAGTACGTTGTATGAATGCAAACGTTAAGATTTGTTTGAGAGTACGTAGCGAGTGTAATATTGTACGGAGCATGCACAAACTCTGCCGGTGGTGCCGTCCCTATTTGAATAAAAAGGGAAATGTCACTGACCTGGTGGGGCAGGTGTACCTGAATTCTGATTGGGCGGAGAGTTTCCCCTCTGGTTCTGGTCAGGCTTACCCTGTTGAGGGGGAGGGGGGAGGACAATGTCACCTTTAACACAGTTCCACTGTGGATACAGCAGAGAAGGACAAATGCACAAATTTAAAAAAAAAAAAAAAAAAAAGTTTGACAAACAAGTCAAAACACAAGCGGGTCCAGAACTGGTCTTCAAAATGATCGGTTAAAACGTGGACAGCAGATTTGAGTTCTTCAGAGGACGTCCTTACTGGAGTGAGAACATCGGTGACCACAGTGCTGTGACTATGATCTGCACCCACTCTGGAGGAGATGACACATTTGTTGGACAGCGGGTTTTAAATGGCTACTCACAGACTTGTTTTGCTGGTTCGTTTGGGTTAGCAGCTCTGGGTTTGGTTCGCTGAAGTTGGGCACTTCTGAATACACCATGCAGAACCTACAAAAGACACTCGTACTTTAACATAACATTGTTCGGTTTGGGATGAAAGTTGTATTGCACTCGTCATAGTCTCATTTTTTTTAGTTATTATTCTTCTTTTATCAAAAGAACCATAAAGGCCAGA